>NC_085138.1:341228299-341478299 GCF_035046485.1 Aedes albopictus
TGTTGAGCAGGGACGCCTGAATACGCAAAGTTTGCGAAGGAACACTCCAAAGTGCAAAAAGATCAAATGGAGAGTCCTCATCTGACACATGCCAATCAGCCAATCAACTGACAAATTCTGCTCATGCAGAGTTGGGTTAGGTGCAATTCTATGTTAAGTTAACCATGAACTGTACTACCTAAGTATTCCATCAAAGTGAAGCATCTCAAATCAATGTTTGAGCTACTTCAGATGCCAAATATCAGCGAAAAGATGCTGAAAACAAGAGCTTACTTGAAGGCATCCATAAGGAAAGGTTGAAACATACTGTTAACGTTATTCTAAAATATAGCATGCTCGAGGCACGACAGTTCATCTATAATGAAAAAAGCAAAGCTGGGTTCACAAGGTAACCTATACAGAAGTAACCCTACGAAATTGAACTTTTTGAAGTAGATCCACTTGGGCTACATACGCTTTTTACGCTGAAAATTGATCTGAGGTTTCCTTGTCGTAGCCACTACCCAAACTAGACAGGATTACACTCTTCACAATCACAGCACAAAAAGGAAACATCAACGACCAACCAAATCGGTGTTAATTGAAAAACGCCAATGGCGAAAACTGTTGCAATCGTAGTAGGCATCGAAGTAAGCAACGATGACCAATGAACCTATGTACTAATATATAAGTTACCATAGCAACGCCTAGCAGCGCGTATCGCAGTAGGCGGTTGAATTCAAATAAAATTTGTTTCATTAGTATCTAGTCAACGAACCAAACCAGACGTTTTCTTTTACTCTGCAAAAGGTTATGGGCCCGAGGCTGGCCATAGCCAGAAGAAAAGTTAAAAAGTAAAAATTTTCGTGATGAACCGTCAGCAGCAGAATGGAGCAAGCGGAATCGGAGCTGGATTACCAGGTGCCGTGGGCGGAGCCGGAGTGCCGGCCGCTGGGAACGGACGGATCAGCGCGGTCGCCATGCCCATCATCGAGAAGCTGAAGGGACGCGAAAATTACTCCACGTGGGCGTTCGCGATGAAAATGACGCTCATTCGCGAGGGCACGTGGTACGCGGTATCGCCCACGGCGGGGCGGCAAATTGACGAGGAGGTTAGTTTGCGAGCGTTGGCCACGATTTGCTTGAGCCTGGAGACGACGAACTACAGCCTGGTACAAGACGCGAAGGACGCTCAGGAAGCTTGGGAGCAGCTACGGAACGCTTTCCAGGACAACGGCCTGACGAGGAAAATCGGGTTGTTGCGAAAGCTAACCTCGATTCGATTGGACGAATGCGGCAGCGTGGAATCGTACGTCGACGAGCTGATGTCCACGGCGCACAAACTTGCGGGAATCGGCTTCAAAGTGGACGACTCATGGCTGGCTGCGTTGTTGCTCATGGGACTTCCGGAGCACTATGAACCCATGATAATGGGACTCGAGGCGTCGGGCACTGCGTTGACGTCGGACGCGGTGAAGGCAAAAATTTTGCAAGACGTGAAGCTATCGAGTGGACCGAAAAACGACGGCGCCGACGGTGCGTTGTACTCCAACCCGGCACGACGACAACGTGGTGGCAACGGTGGCACACCAAAGAAGAACGACACGTGCCACAACTGCAAGAAGCGGGGGCATTTTGCAGCAAAGTGCCCACAGAAGCAAACCCCACAGAGGACATCGGGCAAAGCATTGTGCAGCGTTTT
The DNA here is from genome assembly GCF_035046485.1 of Aedes albopictus. NCBI lineage: Eukaryota > Metazoa > Arthropoda > Insecta > Diptera > Culicidae > Aedes > Aedes albopictus. Next base: position 341,229,981 of record NC_085138.1, read on the forward strand.
TGCGATGGGTGAGGTAAGTGGTGAGGAGTGGTACTTCGACTCTGGCGCCACGTGCCACATGTCTCGGACTGGCAACGGCTTTGTGAAGCAACAGCACATGGCGCACCCGGTTGGCACGGCGAACAACGGCAACATGATGTCTGTCGCGAAGGGTCTGGTCAAGCTGGATCTCGAAGAAGGCCCCATCGAAGTGAAGGATGTGCTGCAAATTCCGGAACTGGCCACCAATCTACTTTCGATCAGCAAAATCTGTCAGAAGGGACTGACGGTGTTTTTCGACGCGGAGCGATGCGAAGTCCGCGAGAACGATGGGAACGTGATCGCATCCGGCACACACGTGGGTGGCCTGTACAAACTCAACCGGAATAACGAGCAGGCGCTAATGGCACCGAGCGCATCCATCTGGCACAGGCGGCTAGGTCATCTGAATCGCCAAAGCTTGCGGAAGTTGGTGACGATGGCGGACGGCTTCGAATTGCGGGATGACGCTATTCCGGAGTGCATCGCTTGTATCGAGGGTAAGCATGCACGTAATCCTTTTCCTTCCAGTGTTTCGCGAGCCGAAGGGCTATTGGACTTGGTACACTCGGACCTGGTAGGACCCATCGAAGTTCCATCTCTCGGCGGCAGCCGTTACGTGATGACATTCATCGACGATGCGAGCCGGAAGGTGTTCCTCTATTTCCTGGAACGAAAAAGCGAAGCTTTTGGGGCGTATGAAACGTTCAAGTCAATGGCCGAGCGTCAAACAGGACGGAAGCTGAAGGTTCTGAGGACGGACAACGGAACCGAGTACGTAAATGCATCGTTCAGACGCAGCATGGCAAAGGATGGAGTACGCCACGAGAAAACTTGTCCCTACACCCCCGAGCAAAATGGTGTGGCGGAGAGAATGAACCGGACGCTCATCGAGAAAGCCCGAAGCATGCTGAACGATTCGCGCCTACCGAAGCAATTTTGGGCCGAGGCGGTTTCAACGGCAGCGTACCTCGTCAATCGAAGCCCGACGAGGTCAATCGAGACGACACCGGAAGAAGCGTGGACCGGTAAGAAGCCGGATTTGCGACATTTGAGGATTTTTGGATCGCTAGCGTTGGTCCACGTGCCGAAGCAACGAAGAAGGAAGTTCGACGCCAAATCCCAGAAAGCGATTTTTGTGGGATACGCCGACGGTACCAAGGGGTATCGTTTATACGATCCGGTCAAGCGTGACATCCGGATCAGCCGCGACGTGGTTGTGGTTCAGGAAGGCGAACCGCAATATTTGGTCGAACGTGAGGAAAACCAGCAGCAAATACAGTTCATGGAGCTGTACTCGATCGATGAGCCGACTGCGACTGGCGAGATGAACCCGGTTGCGGAACCGAGAATCGGTGGCGGTGAGCTCACTGAAGACGAGATTGGAGAGCTGACATCATCCGACAGCGAGTCAAGTGATCCGGAATTTCTGGATGCGAGCAACGAGCCTGCGCTCCCGTCGCAACTTGGTAGGCCAGCTGTTGAGCAGCAAGGGCTTAGGCGCAGCGACCGGGAGCGCCGAATTCCAGGCAAGTATTCTGATTTCGTTACCTATAGTTCCTTTTCTGGCGAAGTTGTTTCCCCCCAGCCCACACCGATGTCTTCCAACACGACGGTCGATGACCCTCAAAGCTACGAGGAGGCGCTCAACGGGCCGGATCGCGAACAGTGGATCGCGGCTATGCGTGAGGAAATCAAGGCCCTGGAGGAGAATCAAACGTGGGAGCTAACCAGTCTTCCAAGCGACCGGAAGGCAATCCGGAACAAATGGGTCTTCAGGACGAAACGAGGACCAACTGGTGAGATCGAGCGGTACAAGGCCCGCTTGGTCGTGAAAGGGTGCTCGCAGCGGCCAGGAATCGACTACGACGAAGTGTACTCCCCGGTGGTGCGGTATTCCACCATCCGCTACCTCTTGGCGCTGGCGGTAAAGCACGACCTCGATATAGAGCAGATGGACGCTGTTACTGCTTTCCTCCAAGGCGAGTTGGCGGACGAGGTCATCTATATGGAGTTTCCTCGAGGATTTGCTGGCACCTCCAAACAAGTATGTCGCTTGCGGAAGGCAATGTACGGGCTCAAACAGGCGAGCCGTGTGTGGAACAGCCAGCTAGACAAAGCGCTGAAGGATTTCGGCCTGGAGCAGTCAAAAGTGGACCCATGCCTGTACTTCCGAGTCGACGGTGAGAAAATGATTTTCGTCACCATTTACGTGGACGATTTCTTGATCTTCACCAACGAAGCGAAGCTGAAGCGGAGATTGAAGTCGTTCCTCCACAATCGCTTCAAAATGAAGGACCTCGGCGAAGCGACCTTCTGCCTGGGATTGAGGATCACGCGGGACCGGAAGAACGGAGAGCTGTGGGTAGATCAGGAGCACTACATCGACAGCGTCTTGCGGCGGTTCAACTTGGCGAACTGCAACCCAGTTTCCACGCCGGCAGAGGCAAGCATCAAGCTGGACAAATCGGTGTCACCGGCGACGCCGGACGAGACCCGTGAAATGAAAGAGGTTCCATACCAGGAGGCAGTGGGCTGTCTCACCTATCTGGCGCAAGCGACGCGGCCGGATATCAGTTTTGCGGTCAACCAAGTCAGCCAATTCAATGCGAATCCTGGGCGCGGTCACTGGAATGCTGTGAAGCGCATCATGCGGTACCTGCGAGGTACGAAATCAAGCCGACTGACGTACTCGAAGAATCGGGCATCGAATCTGGTTGGCTACACAGATGCCGATTGGGGAGGAGAACCGGACTCCAGGAAATCCACTACTGGGTACGTGTTCACCTTCATGGGAGGAGCTGTGTCGTGGAATGTGAAGCGGCAACCAACAGTAGCCTTGTCCTCGTGCGAAGCGGAATACATCGCGCTTTCCCGCACAATCCAGGAAGCACTTTGGTGGCACCACTTCCAGTCACAGATGTTTGGCGTGCAGGGAATTCCAATCCGGTGCGATAATCAATCGGCCATCTGTATCGCTAGGAATCAAGGGTACAACCCACGGACGAAGCACCTAGACATCCGGTATCACTTCATCCGGGATGTGCTGCAGCAAGGAGTAATCGAGCTGGGATATGTGAGCACAAAGCAGCAACCTGCGGATGGGTTCACGAAAGCCCTGGCGAATGTTAAGCTGGAAGAGAATAATAGGTTAATTGGATTCTTTGCTTAGGGAGGAGTGTTGCAATCGTAGTAGGCATCGAAGTAAGCAACGATGACCAATGAACCTATGTACTAATATATAAGTTACCATAGCAACGCCTAGCAGCGCGTATCGCAGTAGGCGGTTGAATTCAAATAAAATTTGTTTCATTAGTATCTAGTCAACGAACCAAACCAGACGTTTTCTTTTACTCTGCAAAAAAAACGCATTAAGCGAACCCATATAGGCAGTAATGTAAGCTAATTAACAACATTTGAATAATCCCGCCCTTATTTAGCCTCAAATTTGAGACTTAAGAAGGGCAACTGATTATCTCAGAGAAACGCAAGGTCCACTGCACCATTGCTCCGGTTAGCGCAGTAAGGGCGTAATACTGTGGAGGACGCCCTAATTCTCCACAGGCTCCGTTTGTGGTTAGGTTTTTATTAGACCCCCCTAACAATTCATTCTTTGGCACGGTAAGCATAAAGCCGCATAACACCATGAATTAGGGGTCACCTGTTTAGTGGACTCTTACCACTGGATCAGGCGGTCCGTAGTGTTATTCTTAGCCGATTGAGATAACCGCTACCGACACTACACAGCTATCTAGGCTGATCGGGAAAAGAAGTTAACATTGATGGTCAACTTCCAAACGAACCCGAACAGCCGGCAACCATGGTAATGACCCAGTGTAGTGCTCTCACCAGTGCTTCTCTACCGTATTCTAGAAGCTCGCTTGGTAGTTGATCAGCTCCAGCGGCTTTGTAGTTTTTCAACCAGCCAACCTCCTCCTTAATCTCTTGGAGGTCAGAGGCCGGAAGTCTTTCGTCCTGTGCACATACTCCTAGATCTGTTACCACGCCACCTTCGGTACTTGCAACGTCACCATTGAGGTGCTCATCGTAATGCTGCCGCCACCTGTCGACCACCTCACGCTCGCTCGTGAGAATATGCTGGCGCTTCTTCATCCGGAAAACTGAGTTCTGCCTGTTCCGCGCCTGTTTGTAACGTGCCTCATTCGCTCTCGTACGGTGTTGCAGCATTCTCGCCCATGCTGCATTCTTCTCGTTTTTCAACTGTTCACATTTGCCGTCGTACCAGTCGTTTCAGTGATTCGGAGTCGCGAAGCCTAGTGCTGTAGCCGAGGTACTACCTATGGCGGATCGGATGTCCCTCCAGCCATCTTCAAGTGTAGCTGCGCCAAGCTGCTCTTCCGAGGGTAGGGCCACTGCTAACTGCTGCGCGTAGTCTTGAGCCACTTCTACGTTACGAAGTTGCTCGATGTTGAGCCGTGGCGTTCGACTTCGACGTGTGGTGATAACTGTCGAAAGTTTTGAGCGCATGCATACAGCGACTAAGTAGTGTTCCGAATCTATATTCGCACTGCGGTATGTGCGGACGTTGGTTATATCTGAGAAGAATTTACCGTCGATTAGAACGTGGTCGATTTGATTTTCTGTTTGTTGGTCGGGTGATCTCCAGGTGGCTTTGTGGATATCTTTGCGGGGGAAGAAGGTGCTTCGGACTACCATACCACGGGAGGCTGCAAAGTTTACGCATCGCTGGCCGTTATCATTCGATACGGCGTGCAGGCTGTTTCGCCCGATTACCGGTCTGTACATTTCCTCCCTTCCTACCTGCGCGTTCATGTCGCCGACAACGATTTTCACGTCACGCGGCGAGCAACCATCGTATGTTTGCTCTAACTGCGCGTAGAAAGCTTCTTTCTCGTCATCAGGTCTCCCTTCGTGTGGGCAGTGGACTTTGATGATGCTGTAGTTGAAGAAACGGCCCTTAACTCTTAACATGCACATCCTTGCGTTGATCGGCTGCCACCCGATCACGCGTTGTCGCATCTTGCCCAACACTATAAATCCTGTTCCCAGTTCATTGGTGGTGCCACAGCTTTGGTAGAAGGTAGCCGCTCGATGCCCGCTTTTCCACACTTTCTGTCCAGTCCAACAAAGTTCCTGCAACGCCACGATGTCGAAGTTGCGGCGATGTAGTTCGTCGTAGATTATCCTGTCACATCCTGCGAAACCTAGTGACTTGCAATTCCATGTTCCAAGTTTCCAATCGTAGTCCTTATTTCGTCGCGTGGGTCTTTGCCGATTATATCGAGTCGTATTTTCTCCTGTGTTATTCGCAATGGGGATTTTTACGGGTGGCTTATTGGGCCTACGCCAACACTTCCTGTCTCGCCGGAGGGCCATCGTGCCAGTTCTGTTGAACGTCCCAACCAACACTGGGACGACCACACTGATGGGGCTACCACCTTGGATCTAGCTGGGCATGGTGCAGCGTTTCTTATTCAGCCGCTGGATGCCAGAACAGACGCTGTTTTAGCCGCACCTCCTTGCTGAACAGACGCTCGGATCGTACCTCCTCAATCTAGCTGAAGTCAGAAGAACAACAGTGCCCACGGCCACTACCAGCTAAGCACACAACTCTTAGCTGGCGGTCTTTGTCATCGCTTGACCCGTGGAAACGTGAGGTAGAAACTTGTGAGGACCAGAGCTATTTTGGACGCTCTCCTTATCGACTCACCGTTATGCAGCCCATTAACCTAGAAGTTAATAAAGCAAATAGGGGTTGACTGATCGTTCCCTCAATTGTTCTATTTGTATGTATGTCTTACCGCGATCTGAGTACAATTCCCAATTTCTAGTGAACATCATTGCAATTTGTCTATTCCCCGAGCAATTCTAAATATGTATCCCATTTCAAGAACGTATACCTTCCCAGTCCCAACCGCAAATCGTAAATCATAGTTGCCAGCACAAGACATCTCAAGAATGAAACATAATAATTTTTGTTGCTCTTTTCCCGCATGTACCGCACCTACTTGCTTCCAACCCACCACCAAAGCATTCACCTCCGGGTATGTTAGTCGCATTTTTCGGATGAGGAAAATTTTTATGCCTCAATGAAAAGCGGACCGAAGATGGCGATTGGTGTCGGTGGCGATGGCGACGCGCGGGTTCTTGTAATTTATGATTTTCTCTATTAATTTTGATTGCCGCATTCAAAGCGCTTTTAATGACCCATAATTAAGTGTCTCTGTGTGTACTCTAGGCGTGAGCAGTGATACGTTCGTTGTTGGGGCAATCTCACTGAAAACCATTTGCGGTTGTATGAGGGCTGTTTTGCTATGGGTGTGTGTTGGCCTTGATAGTGATCTGGTAGGTGCGTCGTTCGTCGGTAGATGACTATGTTTGTGCTGCGGTGACATAAGCCAACGCACCTGTCCAGGAATCTGTGATGTAAGGTGAATGTGATGATAAGCGTATTGAATTTCCCGGAAATGCGTTGGAGGATGGTAACGGAGACCATTCGCATTGTGCATTGATTGATTGCCGCTGCCGGTATTAATGTAAAGTCTTAACATAACAAGTTTTTTATGCAGCCGCTCATCTGTTTGAAGTTGTTTTTATTACCCATATAGTAAGCGAAGATTTGTGTTTTTTTATAACTGTGTAACAGTGTTGATTTGGGTTTGAATATCGATTTTTTTTTTAAATCGAAACTGTCCGATATAGCTAATTGGTTAACGAAATAGTTGTCTTAATTTAGAAAAGTGCTTGTGAACATCAGACCGATTACAATGTCGTAAAACTAAAAGGGTTCCACTCATTTCGGCTCACCTCTCATACTTTCTGTAAGCAGGTGCAGCTTCGCTTAAAGGCGAGCTCTGTCCCACTTGAATACCCACCGATTTCTTGATTTTCCTCCAGGCGGAAATGGTTTCACACGTGTTCATGATCTTCTCGCATTTGCTTCGGAGAAAATGTGAATCAACAACAACAATCAAATTCTTGGGAAAGAGGCGTAGTAGATGAATGTGTGGCATCGTAGTAGTACCTACTTCACACCCGTCATCACACACAATCCACAAACCCGATTTGGTTACGCACAAGACATGAAAATAGGCTTTCTTTTCCTTTCAAAGTGGGAAATCCCTTTTGGGCGTGACAGCAGCTGTCTGTCACTCACAGATGTTGCGTTGGTTTTCCCTTTCGGGTGAAGTGGGATTGTTTTTGTGTGGTTAAGATGCTTCAAATCGAGGAAGGATGCGAACACTTATACACTTATTTGTTTCGGTAACAACAACTCCTTTGAGAGCTTCAACTTGATACAACACTTTCCGCTGGTTTCCAATAATTTGACAGTTCATATGTCAGTGAAAGATGCACATTCACGAAAGCTCAGGAACCGTATGGGGAACTTTCTTTTATTTAGAAGTAGTAATAATCAGTGCTGAAAAATTCATTTCGTCATATCTAAATTCAATCACCTACAGCTCGTTTTAGAAGCTGAACCTTAGAATATGGTATATGAAAAACTTGTGCGGCTAGACCAGTTCTGCAAGAAAGTCACGGAAAAACCGCCATTTTACAAATAATTAAGGTAAATGTCACGGACTACCTTCGAAAAATGCCAATGATATTCACGATGAATATCATTTGGTATTTTTCAAAGGTAGTCCGTGACATTTACCTTAAATATTCAAAAAATGGTGGTTTTTCCGTGACTTTCTTGCAGAACTGGTCTAGCTGCACAAGTTTTTCATATACCATATCCTTAGGTGCAGCTTCTAAAATGAGCCTTAGGGGGTTGAATTCAGATATGACGAAATGAAATTTTTGCAATTAAGTTGCAAAATAACTAACTTTTCACACGCGAGAATAACACTAAAATGGTAGATTTTTCGATACTAAAACAAGTGTGCCGAAAAGTACTACTTTTCGACACCCTTAAAAGTGCCGAAAAGTACCACTTTTCAGCACTTTTGTTCGAATACACTTTTGTCAAGCTTCCGTGAAATTCTTGGGATTTCTAAAGGAACATTACGCTGAGACCAGATTCTACTGGTACTTCCACGTTCATTGTGCAGCGGAAGAAACTATTATCGTTGACCTACTACCGGAAAATTTAAATTCTTTCACTAAGGTTTGTCGCACTGATTTCCAACGGCTGCCCGAAAACTTCTGACACTCAACTGTAGCACAGCCAACCTGATGGGAAAACGTGCTCCAGCGCGGCATGAATGCTCACACGTGGTATCTCTTGCAACATGGTTGTACAGCTGGAAATGATCCAACTCAATGTTTTTTTTTTTATAATTGCAAAAAATGTTGTATGCAACTCGTTGCAAAACTCGATTTTTTCAGCACTCGTCATATTTATCCAACTCGGCAAGCCTCGTTGGATAAATGTATGACTCGTGCTGAAAAAATCATCATTTTGCAACTTGTTGCATAAATAACTATTTAAGCACTGGTAATAATACAAATTCCGATAAAGCTTTCTTACTAATATTTTTGAAAATATATCTAAAGTGTGACTTATTATTAGTGTAAAAATCACTGAAAATAATCGGAAAGAAGTTTTGAAGGAATCCCATCAGAAATTCCCGCACGAATACCTAAAAAATCCAGGATTGCGTGAAGAAATCTGAGCAGAAAGCTATTAACTTTCATATTCCTTTTCGGATGAAATCCATTAAGTTATCACAGTAGGAATACAGGACGAAAACTTTGAAGATCCCTGTAGGAATGACAAAAAGAATACCAAAAAAATCCTGAAAAGATCTAAGAAGCAATCCCTACAGGAATTCCGGAAGGAAGATCTACAAGAAACCTGGGAAGGTTCTCGAGGGAAATTCCTGAAGAAAACCCGGAAAGAATTCCTAAAGGTCTCGAGAAAATCTCATCTCATCCAAAATTATCTCATTTCTTCACTCTATTAGCTACCCTATACCTTACTGTCTTCCCTGTCCTCTATCCCAACTCTCTATCCTACGCTCTATCCTAACCCTCAACCCTACCGACTGACCTACCCTCTACCCTATACCTTCACCCTACCCTCAACAACACACATGGTCACGGCAGCGCATGTAAAGGTTGCACAGGAGTCACAGTGACTTGCTGTGCAACCCTTACATGCGCTGACGTGACTGTTTTGTAACCATGTGTGTTGCTTGGGATCCTACTGTCTACCTTAACCCCCTACCCCTATCTTACCATTTACCCAATCATCTATATATCCTCTACGCTAAAACTTTACCCAACGCTCTACCTTACCCTCTGTCCTGCCAACTAGCCTGACACTCTATCCTAACCTCTACCCATCTTGTACCGACTTTTCGAACCCTCTAAGCAAAATACCCTCTTCAAATGAGTGTAATCAGTTTCGTACCTTTTAATTCCGTCCCATGTTGCTTATCCTTTGACAGATACGCGTATTTCGACTACCACTTGTAATCTTCCTCAGTGTCAGTGTCTACCCATCTACTCATCAAGCCTGATCGAAAGATACCTGTTAGCACAGCTTCCTACCACCCTTCGACAGCGCAACCAGGCGCAACATTCGGTCCACACCGGACGCGACAACACCAGTGGATGGATGAACCGTGCGCTGAGCATAGCTGTCAGCATAGGTATTCTTTATTACACCAACGAACCTAACCTCAAAATAACGGACAATTCTGAGGCCATTTTGACAGATTTAACATGAGCATGAAAAGGACGGCAACATGATCGATAAAATAGAATATATGATCCGTCTTTTTCGTGCATGTGTGTGGTCTGTCAAAATGACCTGAGAATTGTCAAACATTTTCATGGCTAGCTTTGTTGCTGTAATGAAGAATGTTGGGGGATTGAAAAAGTAAAAGGTAAACAGAAAAAAAAAACTAAATTACGGAAGATACGAACAAAATGGTTTTGTAGTGAAAAGGAAAATTAGTAAATAAAAAGAAAATCGGGTTAAGTACGGTTCCTTTGAATTCCACTAAGAATTTGCATCCTTTGACAGATACGTATTTCGACCTCAACGGTAAGGTCGTCTTCAGTGTCTTGTACTTGACTCGACTCGTTAAGGTGAGACGGCAGTAGATTTTGTGACTTTCCTGAAACTTGGAAACCCGCGCCAGAAAACCATTGTCCTAAAGGGGAATTATACGAAAAACCATTAAATGTAAGTCATTGTAACAAGAAATAAGCTAAAAAAGAAATTAATATTTAATGTTTTTTTTTATTTAAAAATAATATTGAAATAAATAGTTTCAAGCTGTCACAACCAAAGTGCTGCTGTGGGAATTAGGTTTCATTAGGGTGGTCCAAAAAGGAACAATACCTATACTAAATGTTATCAAAGCATGAACTACCATCCCATGGATCCCCCCCTAATCGATTATGGTCCGCCATCTTGTATTTCAAAACTGCGTCGAATATCCATTTTTTGTTTCTACTCATCAATCCCGATCGATAGATATCCATTTCGAATAGTACCCGAAGCATCATTGCCGTTAAATAGCATACATTCTGGAGTTTTGACCGCCATCCTGAATTCCAATGCCCCTATAACCCAGAGCAAAAGGGAACACCTAACAAATACCATGCAAAGAACAGCCTGTGCTCTAATACCTGAAATTTTAATTATTGAATTATTCTACAAAATGTTATGAGAATATCAGAATAACAATAGGGCACGAACGGTGAAGTACTAGATTTGTAGTAATGAGCTGAATTTTTGTACGGTGAGAAGGTAAATTCTCCGTTTCAGCAAGGAAATCGTGCAAAAAGCGTGGGTATTGTGATTTCTTGTCTAATGTTATGCTGTTTGAGCAAACATTGGAAAGCTGTGTTGTTATTTTCACAATTTCTTGCATTTTCAACAGCACAGTTTTCCAAAGTTTTGCTCAAACAGCATCAAATTAGACAAGAAATCATAACAACCACGCTTTTTGTACCATTTCCGTGCTGGAATGGTGAATTCACCTTCTCACCATACAAAAAATCAGCTCATCACTACAAATCTAGTACTCTATCGAACGTGCCCTGTAGGACGCAATCAGTAAATTGAATAGATTGAAAGAAGAGAGTTGGATTTTTGTATGGTGAGATGATCAGTTCTCCATTTCTGCAATGAAATGGTGCAAACAGCGTGGGTATTATGATTTCTTGCCTAATTTGGCGCTGTTTGAGAAAAAGTGTGGTAACTGTGTTATTAAAGTGGCAAGAAATAAATAATACAGCAACATGATTGCTCAAACTTTTGCTCAAACAGCATCAAATTAGGCAAGAAATCATAATACCCACGCTGTTTGCAACATTTCATTGCAGAAATGAAGAACTGATCATCTCACCATACAAAAATCATGCTCACTACTTTCAATGTAGTACTTCACTGATTGCGTCCTATTGGAGGTATTTGAGCAGAGTTTGGTATCGATGTGGTATTTGTTAATTTAGCAGTGAAATAATTGAATAACAAGTTTTGCTATTCCATCATGGAGCATTCAAACAAAAGTACAAATTAATATTAACTGTGTGGATCGACTGAGACTCTTAACTGTGAACTTTGAGTGGCTACGCAGTCTTTATTCTTGAAACGGGTTTACTATTTACCCAACATTTCGGCACTTAAGGATGGTGCCTTCATCAGGGGGAAAATAATGTTCTCGTACCAAACAATTATAGTCAAGACAGTTATAGTTAGCCGAAACACTAGAGGCAAAACGAGAACATTATTTTCCCCCTGCTGAAGGCACCATCCCTAAGTGCCGAAACGTTGGGTAAATAATAAACCCGTTTCAAGAATAAAGACTGCGTAGCCACCCAAAGTTCACAGTGCAAATTAATGGTAAGAATGGTTATTACTTTGTTATTCAGCACCTTTTGAATAACAAACTGAGCTTTTGAAAATTTAGGTATGCATTAATTATTAAAATAGCAAGGCTTGATATTTTCTTGGTGTTATTCATACACAATTATAGTATTCGTTTTTGTTAATTTGCCTCTTATGTCCACCTAATGAAGAACAGGAATCGAGGTATGATAGTGGGGCTGTCCTTAAACCACGTGGTCATTTTTAGGAGATCACAAAAAGCGTGGCTTTTCGTTCATACAAAAAAAACAATTTGTGTGGACCGTACCACCGTTTTAACACGAGCCTTTGTCAGAACTTTGTAAGGTTATTGACAACATCGTTCGTAAAAGTATATCTTTTTGTATTTTTGACCAACTTACAAGCCGATCTGGAGAAGGTACTTTTAGCAAAATTTTGAGAGATATACTGTCATTTTCTTGTAAGACCTTGAGTTTTTAATCTTCTGATAAAATTCTTGATGGATTACTTTTTACAGCACCACCAATATTTTTGAAGGATGGAACATTACAAGAAACATAATCGCGGTAAATAATTACGCCAACAATTATAAAGAAAATATAATTTCAAAAAACATCCCATGGTCAACAGAAGTCAAATAACTTTTTTTAAATATAAGTAACCCAGCAAATAATTTTAAGCTAAATAATACTCCGAAGAAATGCCTCGGGTTATATTTTACAGTATCCTAGTAAAAACCACAGAAACTCACCTAATACACTCGAGTAGCGGATTTGGTGTGATGGATAAAGCACGTGACTGTCACGCCGAGGACCTGGGATCGAATTCGACTGTGAGTTCTTCCTTCGGAAGCGAAGTAGTGCGTGAGTCCCAAGATGAAATAGCCTAGGTCAAAAATCTCGTTATTACAGATATATAAAAAATAAACCTTATACACCTTTATACCACTTCAAACTCCCAAATTTCCATTAAAATAAGTAATAACCTTAGTCTGTTCATGTGAAAATTTGATTTGGGCACCTCAACCCATAAATTAAATGTTCTGGTTAATACTTTGTTAAACAATATTGCACTGCTCAACGAAACTTTTAAAATAAAATTAAAAATAAAGGAAAGAAGACATACTTATGGAACCAAATAAGTGCTTAGTTTTTAATAAAAAGCTCTCATTTTTAAACAAGTCATAATCGTTTTTGAGATATTCATAAGTCGTACGCGTTTTTGAGATATTCAAATTTAAAAATTATTATACTTGTTTTTTTTTAACATATGTAGTAGACTGGACAAAGTCGATTTTTTGGAACAAAGCTTTTTCGATTCATTTGAGCGTCCAAAACAATTGAGCAAAATTTGGAAGCGATTCGTTCCCGTATTCCGCATTGCGATTGAAATTTGTATGGAATTTAGTATGGAGAAACGTGCTTGTTCTGCATTTTTCTCTTAAATTATAATATTTTGCCTAAAGCGATCTAACGAATGACGTTTAAGTTTAGCCTAGGATATGCCGAAAAACATTGCCGAAGACCGTAAAGTGATCCGACACTTGTGACAAAAGTTATTTCGTGCAGACCATCTGATGATTCTTAATATTCACCATGTAAAGGAATAACATCAATAATAAAATTTCAAGTTTTTTCCAAACTTACCAAGCGTATACATAAGTGACTCGATTTTGTCAGCCCCTTTCAGGAACACATTTTTTGCCCCCTCAAAAACAAGACTTTACTTCAACATTATCGACTACATAGTTTTAAACAAACATTTTCAAGTTATGAGGAAAATACAAAAAAGTACGTTTTCCCATACTAAAAACTCCATACAAATTTCAATCGCAATGCGGAATACGGGGACGCAACCAATCGTTTCCAAATTTTGTACAGTTGATTTGGGCGCTAACATAGACTAAAAACCCGGATTAATCCACCTAGTGGTGATAGTGCCTTTCTTGTCGAATATGTACTCATGATCTTTCCGTCGACGTAAGCATCCTGAATCCTATGAATACTTTATTTATAAAAGCAAACATTTCATCCAAGCCATCATCGAGTTGGGAAACTTTTTGATGGCATATATTCCCAACGTTATGTTCAATGTATAGGCAGAGCTGAAAAATATCAGACCTCTTAGTTGACTGCGTGACCACCTTTACTATTACTGGAGGCCGATCAATACCTAGACGATAATAAGCTAAAATATAATTTATTTCACAATTAAAAATCATTGTACAGTCCATAAACTTTTTCCTGCACACTTTACTGGTTACTAGATTCAAGAAATTTGACCAGAAAAATGGAAGCAAGTGAAATTTTTCATACTGAATTCAATTCAAATTTGAACCATATCACAAAGCGCGAGGAGCAACCAGTCGCATCAAAATTTTGCGCAGTAATTTTAGACGCAAAAGGGGATTGCAAAATTATGTTTGCGGTTGATGCAAATTAATTTCAATTTCTCTATGAACTACCATTCTACTGTATATATACACCTCAGGAACTTGAAAAGGTGTGATTTGATGAGCCTGCTTCAGTTTTGTCAAGATTTTGTTCTCTTACACATGTTTATCGCTTGCATTGATTATTTTCACTGTTTTCACCATTTCATGTGAGATACCTGGAACCGGTTCCAAGATTGTACCTATTGTCTCAAATATGGTCTGAGACTAGTTTCTTGCTAACTGTTTAACAGATTTTCTGAAAAGCTGAAAATTGATGTGCATGCATGAATTTGATTCATTTTGCATTTTGGTCATTCTGGCGGAACATACAAAACGGGTTCTGGAACACTACCAATAGTCTGTATTGTGATCTGTAACTATTTTCTTGTCAACCGTTCATCAGGTTATCGAAAAAGCCGTGGTTTGATGTGAACTGGTTCTGAAATACTACCGGTAGTCTCTGATGTGATCAAAGGCTGTGTTCTTGCAAACCGTTCATCAGGTAATCGGAAAAGCCGCGATTTAATGTGTCGCATGCTTGGGTCTGGCTTCCATATGCATTTGACCACTTCCAGCGGGACACCCGGAACCGGTTCCGGAATATTGCTGGTTGTACCAAATATTGTCTGAAACCATTTTCTTGCTAACCGTCCATCAAGTTACCTAAAGAGCCACGATTTGGTGTGTCGCATGCATGGGTTTGGTTCACTTTTATATTTGACCACTACCGGCGGGACATCCGGAACCGGTTCCAGAGGCTATTTTCCAGCTCACCGTTCGCCAGGTTATCGAAAATGCCGCTATTTGATGTGTCGCATGCATGGGTTTGGTCTAGGGTTTGGTTCACTTTTATATTTGACCATTTCCGGCGGGGTACCCGGGACCGGTTCTGGAATACTACCGGTAGTCTGCTGTGATTTATGGCTATTTTCCTGCTTACCGTTCTTCAGATTATCGAAAAAGCTGCTATTTAATGTGTCGCATGCATGGGTTTGGTTCCCATCTACATTTGACCTCCTCCGGCGGGACACACGGAACCGGTTCCGGAACACTACTGGCTTTCCTAAATATCAGACTATATTTTATCCATTTTATTGCTAACCGTTCATCAGGTTATCTGAAGAGCCGCGAATTGATGTGTCGCATGCATGGGTTCGGTTCAATTTTATATTTGGCCACTGTGGATGCCGGGCAACTCACTGGAACAATCCGTTCCCAGCCATCTTAGCAAACTGCAGTAGAATCACTTGGCATAATACGGAACCTCACGGTAATGGCGACTTGCTCCGCCAACAGTTCACTCGTCAATGAGGCATCATCACACTGACGACGACCCCGTCAAGGTGCTGGCTGTCACTGATGCCACTTGCTAGGGGAAATACACGCATGGGGAATGCTACTCAGCTTTGTTCATACCCCACAGCCACTTCCGGCGGGGCACCCGGCACCGGTTCCGGAATACTACCGGTAGTATCTGCGGGATCGAAGGCTATTTTTCTGCTCACTGTTCATCAGGTTATCGAAAAAGCCGCAATTTGATGTGTCGCATGCATGGATTTGGCTCACTTTTATATTATGCCACTTTCGGCGGAACATCCGGAACCGATTCCGGAACACTACCGGTTCAGATATGGCCTAAGACTATTTTCCTGCTTTCCGTTCGTCAGGTTATGGAAAAAGCCGCGGTCTGATGTGTCGCATGCATGTTTTTGTGGCATATTCATATCTGGCCCCTTCCTGGGGTACCGATCCGAAACACCTAAATGGCCATAACTCCGGAACGGCTGAACCAATTCGAACCATTTTCAATAGGAAACAATGGGAGCAGATTCCGCGTTGAATGAACCGTCGGTCATTAAAATCGGTTGAGGTTTACTGCCAAAAAGTGATGTGAGTTTTTTTGTACACACTCACACATACACACACACACGCACACACATCACCTCAATTCGTCGAGCTGAGTCGATTGGTATATGTGACTCAACCCTCCGGGCCTTCTATCAAAATGTCATTTTTGGAGTAAACTTAGTGTACGAGAAAGGCAAAAAGCTCTGTTCCGGGTTGACGCGATCAAATTTAAATTTTCCCCATACAACGTTGACCCACCCTAATAAGTAGCTCTTCACATGAACTCAGCCATTCAAAATTCGACCAACTGGGACATGACCAAAGTTATGTGATTTTAGAGTTTTTTTTTCAGAAATTTAGCTGTACTTTTTAATGTGTATTTTATTACGTACATATTTAAGTATTTTTTTCAATTTTTCTATTTTTTTAATTTATTTTTACAACTTATTGTGCGTGAGAACACAGCCGTCCTAAAGACGGATGATACTATACAAAAATCGTGCTAAATGGTTCCTCCATTCGTGAGTTATATTGCTTAAAAGAGAAATCAAAGAGAACTTCTCTTTAGGCTTTTTACGGCATCATCACCATTGGCAACCATGTTGGATATGTGCCTCGAAATTTCAAAGTATCAAATCTCCGCCACCAAAGCAAATATTCGTATGAAAAAGTATCATCGTATATGCTCACTCACAGTGATCGTGATGATACTTTTTCAGCTGCGTTGCTGTAGAATAGTCAGTTTTTTATCACTTCAAAAATGCGTATCAAACAATCATTGAAAAGCAAAAAGTCAATGATTTGTTTGAAAGCTTGGTGATGCATCATGACACCTTAATTTGTCAATAAGCAACATACTGTGCCATCTAAATACAAGTTTTTCTTTTATATGAATAGAGATTAAATTACATACAAAGCTAATGGAAAATTTTCTACTCTTACAGATGCTACAAAGTCGCCATTACGATGCTTCAGAAAGGTGAGTAAAAATTAAATAAAAAAAACTGTCGATGTATTACTATCATGCTGCGGACCTGGGATCGAACCTCAGTTCCGAAAAGCTTACAAAATATAAGATCTCCCTTCGGAAGAGAAGTTGGTCATGAGATGAACTAGCCCCGGGTTGTAAATCCCGCAATAAAGATTAAAAATAAAAATAATAAAACAAACTATTGAAGAATAGTTTTTTTAGGAATTACAAATTTGTCATTAGGGGGATTCACTTAACAGCGTAAACTGATTAAACGTCGCGATCACCAAGGCAATCTTTGATTATTTCACTCGCAAAACCATGAAACATTTCAAATAAGCAGAAAATCATGGCTTACGCAGCAATTTAATCTGTTTAGTGAGTACCCCTATTGTTTAATCAATATTAGAACTTTTTATCAAAAAGTAGTTGAATGGGGCATCCAATTTACTCTTCAATGCACGCACAATCAGCTCTATATTAACAATGCCTTATTAGCTCTATTCAAAAATGTTCAATTTCAAAGCAAATTCTCGTAAAGTGCATCGATAATTTTCATTTACATAATAATCGTCCAAATTTGGGCAAGATTGGGCCCATATTCTACATAACGTTGGAGCGATTCTAATAAATTTCATAATTATCAGATAATCATTTTTTTAACTGCTGTATCTCCAGAAAAAAGTTCATAATCAGAGTCAAAAATGTTTAAAATTTCATTTCATTCGGTTCATTGAATCCGGAGATCCAACAGTTCAAAAAAATGGCTATCAGATAATTATGAAATTTATTAGAATCGCTCCAACGTTATGTAGAATATGGGCCCAATCTTGCCCAAATTTGGACGATTATTAAGTAAATGAAAATTATCGATGCACTTTACGAGAATTTGCTTTGAAATTGAACATTTTTGAATAGAGCTAATTAAGCATTGTTAATAAAGAGCTGATTGTGCGTGCATTGAAGAGTAAATTGGATGCCCCATTTAACTACTTTTTGATAAAAAGTTCTAATATTGATTAAACAATGACAAATTTGTAATTCCTAAAAAACTGCTCTTCAATAGTTTGTTTTATTATTTTTATTTTTAATCTTTATTGCGGGATTTTCAGCCTGGGGCTAGTTCATCTCGTGACCAACTTCTCTTCCGATAGAAGATTTTCTAGAATAACTCTGACTTTATGTAGAACAGCCCAATCATCCTCCAATATAGGCCAAACAGAATTGGAGAAATTTCGATGCACTTCACGAAAAGATGCTGACATTTTTTCTTAGTGAAATTTTGCCCGTTCCAAGCATTTAGTTTATACTCAATGGTTAAAGCACAGCTTTATATTGAATAAGTTGAATTACAGAATAACCACAAGGTCTGGCCTCACCTGTTCATTTTTTTCCAAAGCAACCATGCAACATGGGATCAGGTACACCAACCTACCTGTTTAAAAGTGCATCCCGCATTCATTCGTGGAAATAAAAATTGCAGCAAGGTTTCAACCTCAGCTCGCTCTGTCCAAAATGTGGTCACGAGAACGCACAGCAGCAGCCAGCACAGCACCAGCGTCCCAGTTCTACACCGTCCACTAAAGTTAAACCGAGCGCATAATTCGCGGAATGAGCTCTCAATTATGAAGCACAACTTGTTCTCTATTGTTTCGGCGAGAAAATGCGGTTACAGTGTGGGAACTCCGTGTTTGTTCTAATTTGTTCTTTCCAGACGCCACACGCTATGTCGAAGGGGAAGTATTATGAAAAGTGAATGCACAGTGTTTCAAACAATTGTCCGTATAGCAATTTTTTTGTCAAAATAATTTTTCATTCAAATGTTAATAACTTTTTTATGCGTCAATCAGAAACGCTGAAATTTTGTCCAATCATGAATCATATATTAACGCTCCATTGGTAAAATTTTGAGCGAAATCGAATAAGTTTTCTGAAAGTTATGGAACTTTTAGTAAAACTTATAAGTTTTTTGAACACATTTTTAAAACATTATATCTCAATTTGTACTCGGTGAAATTTTTTCAATTTTTTTTTTGTGTTACATCTTATACCTAAGGCTTTCATATGCAGCTATGTTTGGGGTTTTATATTCACTACAAAAAATATGAAAAAATGTGCTTATGTAGTTGACGATGTTTATAAATTTTGCATATTTTGCACATATAATCTGCCAAACGTTTTCCACCAATAAAAGTGCATTAACTGAACGAAAAATCTATAGGACCTACTCTTCATATGTAAAAATATTACATTAAGAAAGTTTAAAAAAAGTTGAAAACACTTGGCACTTTTATTGATCAAAATATGATTAATTTCCAAATGACACTCTGAACATATACAGATTTTTCATATTTTTTGTAGTGAATATAAAACCTTAAACGAAGCTGCATATGAAAGCCTTAGGTATAAGCTGTAGCACAAAAAAAAAATGAAAAAGTTTAATCTAGTACATATTGAGATATAATGTTTTAAAAATTTGTTTAAAAAACTAATAAGTTTTACTAAAAGTTCTATAACTTTCAGAAAACTTATTCGATCTCGCTCAAAATTTTGCCAATAGAGCTTTAATATATGGGTTATAATTGGTCAAAATTTCAGCGTTTTTGATTGACGTATAAAAAAGTTGTAAACGTTTGAGTGAAAAATTATTTTGACCAAAAAATTGCTGTACGGACAATTGTTTGATACACTGTACCTCAAAATTTATTCGTTAGAACCATATTGTTGGACCTCTAGGTTCAGAAAATGTGTGGTTTAAAATAATCCATCTTCGATTTTTCCCCATACATTTTTATATGGGATGAAATTGACCTTATTTAAAATGACTTTTTTCGATATTTGTATGGGAAAATAGGAAAAAAAATCAAAAATATCAAAAAACCCAAGATGAAATATTTTAAGCCACACAGATTCTGAAACTAGAGGTCAAAAGCTACGATCCTAGGGAATAACATTTGAGGTACATTCGATTTTCATAATACTTCCCTTTGGACATAGCGTGCACCAGCCAGGAAGTTTGTTTTTTTTTTTTCTTTATTTTGTTCATAAACATTCAATTGAATAAAATTACTTCCAGAATTGCTGTCTAAACGAGACAGAAGTTGATCCAATCCAACATGTTTTTTACGGAACATGTACGGAATTTTTACAAGTATAATATTTCAGAAATTCACCTATGGGTTTTTTTATTACTCTAATGTTCTTTGGAGAACCAGACAGGACGTTTTTTTTTAAGTTTTTTTAAGATAGCCCGAAATATTCCTCTGACAACTTCTTAGAAGATGTTACGTGATAATTTTAATAAGAGTGTACTAGGAAGGTATTGAAAGTTTTGAAGATTTCAAAAACTCCTATTTGAATTCAAAAGAGTAAATTTGTCTAACATACTGTACGATTCTTACTCATATCACGGTTCATACAGCGCTGGGTGAATCAGAAAGGTGGTAACGACTGGAATAGGAGCAAAGTGGTAGCTAAATGAGAAAGTGCAATCGCAAATTTCAGCCAGATGGCTGCAACGAAACAGTGAGTGAGGCAGTCCACGAACTAATTCTAGATTCTGAAGCAAGGACAGAGAAAACTTTCTCGAAATAACATGGTACCACTAGTGTCTTTAGAGCATGTCTGGGCAGGTGGAGTACCTGGCACTTGCTTGAAAGTGGGTTTGACTATGTAGGCAATAAAATGGTATAACTTATCCGGTGTCATTGAAAAGTTTTAGAGCAATAATCGAGCTGAATTCCCTTTGTAATTGTCATTCCTTGGCATGATTAGAACTTCGGACTTCTGTTCCATTTAGTTTTCTCGTGTATTAAACATTCCTCTAAAGATGTGAGCATACGAGCATATTGAACCATTTTTTCTATTATTATTATCTTTATTAGCAAGATTTTCAGCAATACCTTTCGAGAATTGGATTTTTTGTTTCGAGAAAAAAAGTTTTTTAAACTACTTGATCGAATTTCAACTTCGTGTCTGCAAAAAGATAACCAAGTCATCTTTTGATAAAAAAAATGGTGAAAGGTAGTATTTTATCATAAAATATTTGAAATAATTCCATTTGCTACAACACGATTTTCTTGATTATAAGGTCTATGATGCTTCTTATTAAAAAAAAAGATAAGGTAACGACTGTTTTGTAATTTCACATTATCCAGTTAGTGCATGCATATCACTTTCCAAAGAGAACCCAGAGCAAGTTTCCCCCTCCTCGCAAAAAAAAACTTCCTTTGATAGATGTAGAGGTGATCTCGATCTCTAGTAGCAACGCTCAACATACTAATATCCCTTCCCTTCCTCGATAACCGTAAGAACGTGATCACTGTTATTGACTTAATAGATTTTGGAATTGTCTAGGGTGCACATTACCCAGACAACCAATTTGCACGTATAATGAAGTTTATGTTCATGTTATACGCACTTTTATGCGGTAAAGTTATATCGCATAAGATGCAGTAAAAGTGCCTTATGCGTACAAAAGTGGAGGCGCTATACGTGCATTGACGGGAAAATAATGACGCTATATGACTTGAAGCGATATCTTATGCGATGTACGGTATGCACTATTGCGACGTAATATAGCACCTTATGCGACTTAAAAATATCCGAAATAAAAAAAATGTTGTCACCTAAGTATCGAACTAATAACCTTTAGATGATCGAGCCGCACTTCACACTTAGCACCAAACACTACTTATGAAACACACTGATCAAATGTCATGACATTCTAACTCACCTCAGTGCTTGTTGGAATGCACTTGGTTTCCGTGCGCTGTCCGTGTTCGGCAGGCTCTTTGGAAATCAAAATAACGTAGCATGATTTCCCGCACAGTTACCATAACTCCTCTCTTGCTAGCACCGCACATTGTTGATTATAAGGTCAACAAAACAAACATGATGACTTTGTAACTTGTTTTGTAACCATAATGATAACTTTTCACTTTCTTTTAACTTTTTGGCACTCCAACAGCACCTCTTTCATTGTTATCACATATCACATCGCAATACGCCAACGTTAACGATTCTAGCTTATGTGAGTTTGTATGTACATTTGAACGAGTTTATTTTCACTTTAATGCGATTTAGTTTGTACACCAATGCGAGTTAAACTGATATAATTAGGAAAGCACCATGCGAAGTCGTATAATCATCGCAGTACGCAATTATGCGAATTCAATTGATACTTTGCGAGTTCACTCGAACGCTTTTGCGAATAAGCAAAGTTCGTCGCAACAAAACATCGGAATATCGTCTACTACGATGTAGTCATGCATTATAAACGTTAATTTGCACTCTTATATGATTTTACCAGATACATCGCAGTAAGTTCAAAAAATAACATCATATGCGATGAAAATTGTCCCTCAGCCGTACATATATGCGATAGTGACTTAAAATAGTACTTTATACGATGTACAGCGTGCATCCTTTTGCGATTCCTGGTTGTCTGGGATAAGAACAGTGCTACTCCAATCAATCACGGAATAGTGACTACGAATTGTACGGTCATCTATGCTACTGCTCATGCTAATTCCTCATAGAGTAATCCTTGATCCGAGATTTTTTTTTTCATTAAATAAATTGCCCAAGTAACAATGAATGCTGAACAGTGAGAGTATTAGCTGAATATTGGCTGGTTAATGGTGGCAGTGGCTGAATACAATGACAGCTGAATATTGGTCTGAAGTATTGCTTGTTCAACCACTTTAATCAGCAATACGTAGATAGCTGAATATAAATAAAATATGATTCATAGAATATTATTCATCTCTGTATCCAGCTATGAAATGTACACCAATATGCAGAATTTATCATCTGTTGATCAACCTTTAATCAAATAATTTTTGACAGCTGACCCAAGCAGTGTTTTCACAGAGTCCACATAGTTTCTTCAGCCACAATATAGCTTTAGTTCAACTTATGTTCTTGATTATTCAGATACAACAAGCATTGCTCTCGTTTCCGAGGATATGTATACATTTGTGTATGGTGTAGGTGATAAGGTGACTATAAATCAGAAATTCCGAGTTCAATTCCCAGTTTTTCCATTGATTAATTTATAAATTCCAAAGCATCTTTTCTAGAAAGGGAAAGCCGCAAATGATGAAAATAAGTTTAAAAAATGTTTTTTTTTTTTTTTTAATTTTTAACCAAATTCAATAAATTTAATTGATTTCTGACTAAGCGCATATTAAGCCTTAAATCAGCCTTTCAATGAACCTCAAACTAGCTTAAGGTTGGATAAAATTACCGAAATTAGATGTTTAGGGCCTGAATAAAGGGTTGTACATGTTGCTCAGCTTATGTTCAAATGAAGACTGCTTTAAAATGATTGGAAAACGATTTTTCAGCATCAAATTGTTACCTGGGTGCTTGACCATCCACCAAGAATTTCTGAATATCATCACGGAGTCTTTAAGAGTCCAGGTATTCCTCCGAAAGTTCCTCCTGGAAATCGTCATTGAGATCCTCTTGATAATCTTCATAGGATTCAATCTGAAGTTCCTCCAGGAACTCTTTCAAGTGATCCTCCACGGACTCTTTCTAGATATTTTCCATGTATTGCTCCTTGGAGTTCTTCCATGGATTTCCCCTCTAAATTCTTCCATGATTTTTTTTTCTGCTGTTTCTTTAAAGATTCTTCCTTGAATTAGGTACTACAGCGATTGGTCGTGGAGTTCAATGCAATACTCTCCTTGTGAACTTTTTTTTAAGATGACCGGTGTTTCGCCAGAGATCTCTACTGGAGTTTTTTAAAGTGGTATTCTCCAACTTCTGCAGTTCCTCTTCGTAGAGTTTTTGTAGAGATTTTTTATGATAATCATGCAAATATTTGTTTTGATTCCTACAGAAGCATCTCTACGAATTCCTTCTAAAATTGACATTAGATTCCGTATGTGGTTAATTGAGGCATTCCTTCCGGAGATTCTCCAACGATTCCTCTTCCAACTCCAGAGATTGCTCCTGATGCTCCTCCTGAGGATCCAACAGAGATTCCTCCTAGGGATCCTCCAATGATTTCTCATGAAGATTTTCCATTAGTTCCTCCTGGGAAGCCACCACAAATCCCTATTGGAGATTCTACCCGAATTCCGCTGGTAATCCTTCAAAGATTTCCTCTGATGCTCCCTACGAGATTTACAGAAGTTCCTGAATGTTTACTATACTATACTATTCCGGAAATCCTCCACGAATGCTTTCTGCATTTCTATAGATTTCTCCTTGGGTTTCTTCAGACGGGCTTGGTGGTCTAGTGGCTACCGCTTCTGATTCGTATGCAGAAGGTCATGGGTTCAATCCCTGGCCCGTCCCTTTTCATCCTACTTTGTATCTTTCTATCCACTTCCTCTCACTCTCTCTTCTCTACATATACAACTCATGTATATTCATATGTTCATAGCCATCGCTAGAACCAGAAACGAATTGGAAAAAAGTCGTTTCCCTCCCTTCCAATTTCCACTCACAGCACAGTGTATATAACGCCTACAAGTTATGCAACCAAAGCGTGCTGTGCCGCTTGACCTTATTCACCTCATTCACCACACAATCTATACACTATAAAAATAACCCCTGTCCATGGATCGCATCACCGACCCAAGTGACTCCCAGATCTCCCATCCTTTCCGACTTACAAATACCCCAGTCCGTGCTGGATGTGGGGATGCAGAGGTGATCTCGGTCTTTAGTAGCAACAACCAGCACACTCTAACATTCCTTTCCCTTCCCAACTGACTATAAGGACGTGGCCGGCGCCGGTATTGATCCAAAATGTATGAACTGCTAGAATTGCACTTTGAGAATAAGTGTAGTGTCCCAGCCCTTATTCATTTGGATCACAGTGCAATTGGTACCAGCTCAGAACAATAACGGAGTAGCAACCATTGACATGTATAGTCAGATTTGATCGATTTCTCCTTGGGTTTCTTCTGGAGTACGTCCTTTGGTTCCTCTAAAGGTTTTTTTTTCGGTAGTTTCCCCCCAGAGACTGCTTGCGGAGTTCCACTTAGTGATCTTCTAAATATGCTTCCTGAAGTTCCATTGGGAAATTATAATACGAATTCATTTTGAAATTTATTTTGAAAATCATTCAAGGTTCCTCCTGGAGCTAATGAAGGGATTCCTCCAGGAATTCATCTTGTCGTTATACCTTATTTAATGTTAATTGCATTGATAATGACAGAGCCATTCTTCGTTGTTTTTTCGCTTGGTAACGCTTCTCATCTTATTTTAGTTTACCAACTGCAACGAAGTGTCATTCCCCTCTATAGATATACTGTAACAGTAATGTAGGCGTTCTAGCCGGCTACAGGCTGACACAGTTCAACAGACAGCAGCAGCAACAATCTCTTGCACTAGAAGGTGTTTTCTCCCGTTGTATCCTCCCTCTTTTTTTATCTGAAACTAGAGCATTGTTTACAAATTTTCCAAAACACAACACGCATCTTCGATTCCTCATTCACCAAAATAAACGCCTATCTACAACAAGCCACCGCATCGTAGTACGTCAGACGACAAAGCAGGCGTCGCGCCAAATACCCGAAATGATCGTTCCGAATACCAGACGCACCGCGTGGCTTCGAAAAATCGAGGAAAATTATTGGTATTGGAAGTCCAAAAAAATGAAAACAAACTGCACATAGCCTCTCACAAATACAAAACGGTTGATAGGCCAACGACCACCCGGCCATCTGAACTCGAAAATCTAGAAAATGCTCTCCTCGAACTACAATGGGGCCCTATTGCTCACACAAAGAAGGCTTGGTTTCCAACGCGCCGCGTCAAGGTTCTCTAGTTTTTTTTTTTTTTTTCATTTTTTGTATATTTTTAATAATGCGCCGAAAATAGGAACAGTGGTACGTTGTTCATAGTCAGAAACAAATCTGTGGCTATACGACGTCGATGACGGACGGACGTCATCTTCGTCGATGCGGGTGAAATAAAAACTAGGGAAAATCTGTGACTGCGTGCGATTTTCTGCCTGTTTGTTGCTGTAAATTCTAAACAAATTGCGGGTGGTCCGGTCCGGCATGGTTCGCTTTTTTGTTGTTGTTGGGCAACAGAGGTCATGCAATATGAAACTTGTAAACGGAAGCTGGCTAATTTTGTTTGAGCAATATTTTTGGTGTTGGGTTACTGAAATACAGAACGTAAATGATAGCAAGATCTGTTGAGTATTAGATTTGTAATAAAGAGCTGGATTTTTTTAGATACATCCAGTTGAAGATATGACAAGGCCACACCCCAAGTTTTCAAACGTACAAATCTGAAGAACCAAATAATGGTTTACGCTGAAAAGTTGGTCTTCACCAGTAGGTAGCCAATTGATCAACTTTTCAATGCAAACCCTCATTGGGTTCTCCAGATTTCGGCTCTTGAACATTCAGGCTCAGGGTGTGGCTTCATCATATCTTTACATTAAAATTAACAATATTAAAACCTTTTTTTTAATTTATTATGAATCCCGTTTTATTTCATCAAAATCGTTAGACAATAACGCTACTAACCCAAATACCGAAAACGCCTAAAAATATGCACTGCACGTTCAAATGCACATATCAATTGAACACCCTAAGTTCTCCATACAAACTTCGGTTTTGAACTGTGAAGGCCCGGTCCAATATTTCTACACCAAATTTTATGAAATTTTGTCGAGCAGTGTAATGCATTTGAATTTTTTTCGACAATTCCTTTCTAAATTATTTTTGTTGTTCGCATAAAAAATCCCTTAATGGTTCCTTCTGCCATTTTTATCAATTCTTTTGACAATTATTTTGTTCTTCGTCAACGCATTTAAAATGTGTCCGTCAATTTGTCTGAGAATTTCTCTAGAAAATATTTAAGAACCTTGACTGCAATTGCTTTGGAACTCCTTCGTAAATTTCTTTTGGAATTTCATTAGTAATTGCTTCGAATGTCGCTTTGGCGATTTCTTTGAAAATTCCTTCGGCAATTAAACTGGTTCAGGATCTTTTTTTTTTAATATTTTTTTTTATTTTTTTTGTAAATAAACAAATAAGAAATGGAAATTTTCAACAAAAACATAGCTGATGATGACTTTCCAATAATTCTAAAATAAATTGTTGTGAAAATTTCACTGGGAATTTATTTTGCAACTATTTTGAGATTTTTTTTGTAAGTTTTATTGAGATTCCTTTTTTAATTCTTTTGTATTATCTTATATTTAAATTTAATCCTCCGAAAACTGCTTCGGCAGTTAAGGGATTTTTCAGCAATTTCTTTGAAAAATTGTTTAGAAATTTCTTCAAAAAATAGTTTGCGCGTTACTCTAATAGTTCTAATAAAACTTAGAAGCTAGTTCTTCGGGGATTTTTCGACAATTTCATTTTAACTTCAGATTATTTTTTTTCCAATCCTTTAATCCTTCCTATGTTTTTTTTTCAAAAACTACACCGGCAGCCCCTACAACAATTTTATCCACCATCTATATGAAAACTTCTAGAACAATAATGTTTGAAGTTCTTTCCCAATTCTTTCGCAATATTCTATGGGATTTCCTTCGGCAGAGTCCTTGTGAATTACTTCGGCCATGCCTTTGGATATTTCTAATAAATTCCATTGAAAGTTCAGAAATTTTCAACTGAAATTGATGAAGATATTTAAAGAATTGCGGTTTCCCGAAGAATAGCCGAATGAATCTGAAAATGGACTTGCCATAGAAATTTCCAAAAACAAAATTTGAAAACAATTTGTAAAGTATGTTTTTACCGAAAAAAATCAACAAACAAGAAATATAAAACTCAACGGTGACCGAAGCCCCATAAAGTGAAATCGCTTGATCAAGGAAGGGAAATGCATCTGCAAAGGGAGATAGTGAACAAGTATGGCAGCTACGGGGGAGAATTGCTGCGACAGTATCTGAAGACGTCGATCAAGTTAGCGAAAATCGGCAATCGTGTGAAATTCCTGCTAAACTGTCGGAAGTGCAAAGTGATACCTGTGTGCCTCAACTTCCGGCTCAACATCAATTTAGAGAGGGAGGCGTCGCTCCGTCAACTGGAGAAGGTGTTACACAAACAAAAAGTCAGGCTAATCAGCATAATGGTCGCGGACGCGAAGAGAACATTATCAAGGACGAAGAAGGTGAAATGTGACGTCAGAGACAAGTTTAATCGACTGCTACAGCAAGAAGACTTCGAGCGAGCAGTATTATATCTGATGATGGCTGAATAGAGTAGGCCGAAACGTTATGGCAAAACGATTTGAAAAGTATGTTTTCACCGAAAAAAAGTCAACAAACAAGAAATATATATACCGTAAAATGGGGTAACTTTGATAGTTTTTCAGCGAATTTTCTTAATATTTTTCCATGTAACAGTATATCCCCGAGTTTTATATTTTTAAAACAAGTACTGGGGTATCAGTTATCAATTGCAATTGAAAGATTCGATAATCTGAAATATTTTGGGTGACTTTTAGTTTTTTATATGAGCGAGAATCAGATTTTCATTTTGGGGTAACTTTGATAATACCCTGAAAAACACATCAAATCTTAAAAAAATATCACATATTGAAATATTAGGAGTATGAACATGATGAGAGAAGCCTTGTGGAATATATCAGATAGAATTGTATATCAAAACATTGATTTTTACTAAATTTTACATATAAAAATGTATTTGTTGAGTACTTAATGAGCAACACAGTGAATTTAGCCATCAAAAATTATTATTTTCGTAAAAATATATGTTTAACGGTACATAAACATATGATTACATGCTATTCATGATGAGTTCTCTTAGTTTTAAGGCAGTTTTTTAATGTTTTATTAACAAATTTTGCACAACACAGATTTATCTACATGATAATACAAGGGCAATGCGTTAAGAGATTCAAGGCCAGATTTGGAATCTAATATGATGATTCTTACGAGAATAATAGTCCATTCTTTGAAAGAATAGTTGTAACAAAGTCGTATAGCAGATTGTTTGAAGGGGTTGGCAAATGACAAAAATATCAACAATTTTTATTTTCTGTCCAAAATGTTGTATTTAAACTAGGTTTTAATGAAAATACGTCTAAGATGAACTTTTATATGTATAGAATTGATCTACGTTTGCCTTTTTCTTAACTGGTTGAAGGAATCATAGTTATAAGATAAACTATACAATGCCTGTCGCACTATCAAAGTTACCCGCATTATCAAAGATACCCCGTTTTACGGTACCGTCAAGGCGCCATTCACCGTGTGTCTTCGAATATTTTTTTCATTATTTCCATATTATGATTGAATGATATGACAATTTCCCTTCAATTTCACCAATACAACACTAATGTATTGTTACCATGTCAAAACGCTCATTAGAAACATTCAAAAGTATCATTTTGACACTTAAGTGTGTTTACATGAAGCGGGTTTCTGCTCGTTCACTGCATTCATAGTGAAAAAACGAAAACTGCGCTAAGGTGATTTAAGCGATAAACTAAATGTAGTAACGTTTTTATTCCACCAAGAAGCAATTAAATTCACATATCAGGTATGTATTTTGCATTGCCGAAGTAAGTTTAACAAGAAAGTACGATTACTCGTACTTTTTAATTGAAACAAAAAGGCACGGTAAATGGGTACCCTAAAAATCAATGGTCTCCATTCACCGTGCGACAATATATCTAGAAAAAATCGAAAATTTGAACATTCGTTTTTCTAATAAAATCTTGCAAGTTATTACTTGCTGTTACTTGTTGAACAAATTTCAACAAAAATTTTCGCAAGAATTTACAATAGAATTTCTGAAGGACCACCCAAAGAACATGCCGAAGGAATTTTAGAAAGGAGTTTAAGAGTAATCTCCTTACGATTTTCTAAGACAATGCCAACGAATTTCTCGAAGTCTCCCAAAAGAATAGAAACGGAGGAGATTTCCGAAGGAATTTTCAAAAGAATTGGCGAAGTAGTTTTCAGAAATATTTCCGAAGGAATTGCCAACGGAATTTTTAATAAATCACCAAAGAATTTTTCAAAGGAACTTTTAGAAAATTTGCTCGGAAAAATCTCTAAATGATTCTTCAAATGAATGCCTGGAGAAGTTTCTGAATCAATATCCAGAGGAATTTCTGAAGTCATCTCTGGGCGAATTTCTCAAATAATCTCGGAAATAATTTGTGAAAAATCATGGAGCAGTTTGTGAAGTAATTCATGCAAAATTTCGTAAAAGAAATCTTTGTTACACTTTGGAGGAAAGATTTTCTGAAATAACCTGTACATGATGATTTTATTTGGGAAGTTTTCTCCGGAGACCGTCGTAATAATGTTGGAAAATCTACGTTCACTTATATTATTCAACACCACACAATTGCAGCAAAATGCGACCGAGCAGATAGCGGTACAAACCTACCCCTAGAGGAATTTCAGAAGAGATCCCTGGGAGAATTTTCGAAGCAATTCGTAAAGGGTTTCGGAGGTACATCCTCGGAGACGTTTTCGAAGGAATCCCCGAATGAATTTTTGAACTTTTTGGGATATTTATGCAAATAACGTTATTGTGTATGTTCAACCCAGCAGTCCCTCCGGCAATCCCTTTGAGAATTGAGAATTCCCTTTGGTAATGCCTTCAGTAATTACCGTTATACCTCAATTTAGTGGACATTTCAATTTTCGAAATGTCTATAAAATCGAAGCAACACTTTTATTTCATTTTTATTTAAATTGTATACCAATTGTACAATAACATATAAAAAACAGCATAAAAACTGAGTTTTCGATAAAAAAAAAAGTTTGGAGTTTTGGGCATATATTAGAAATGCCCGCAAAATAACCTCTATCTCGCTGTAACGATCGAAATATTTTGTTTCCAAAAAAATGCATGGGTGATTCAATAGCCAATATGTTGCCAATATCTCATGAATGATTGTCATCAAATTACCTATTTAAGATCTCTTTACTAGAGTATGTTACGGCTAAACATGTTTTCATAGTTCGATGAGTTTTTAGAATATTGTAGTTACACATTTCATAATTCGGAATTTTATAATTCGGATTTTCATCAAATTTGTTACTTGGTTCCCTCTGACTTAACGCCGACCATATGTTCACTCAAGAAACGAATTTTCGATAGAAGGCTCGAAGAGTCGAGTCACATTATACCAATCAGCTCAGCTCAACGAATAGATGTATGCCTGTGCGCAAAAAAAGTTCACTCACTTTTAAGGCACTTCTCATTGGCCGATTTAGCTCGGACCGAACCGGAATTTAACCGCATTGTTTGTTATTGAAAATAGTGCGGATCGGTGAAGGCGTACCGGATTTAAGGCCATTTCAGTGATCCGGACCAGCGGCGATAGAACTGGCCCCATCATACGAACTGAACCAAGCCCCATCATACGACACATCAATTTGCGGCAATTTTAACATGATTGACGAATTTTGTGTAGAAATCAACATTGGAGACCAGAAATTCCACGATGTCGGTCCAAAATTCAAGATGACAATCTAATATTCAATATGGCGACTGTGTAATGGAGTTTTAGGCTCTAAATCCATGCAGTATGGAATATATTTGGTATGGAGAAGAAGCCTGGAGTTCAAAAATGGCTACCAGAATATCCAAGATGGCGGCTCCCAATTAAATATGGCGACTCAAAATTTAACATGGTTACTGTTAAATAGGGTTTTAGGCTCTAAAACCATGCAATATGGGTATATTTGGTATGGGGTAGAAGTTTACACTTCAGAAATGGCAAAATTGAATATGGCGGCTGTTTAATTGCGGTTTAGGCTCTCGGGTATCTGGTATCGGGAAGAAGTCAGGAGTCCAAAAATGGCGACCAGAATTTCCAAGATAGCGGTTTTAAATTCAAAATGGCGGCTTAAATTTTAGATTCAGGCTTTTTAAAGAGTTTAGTTGAAAACATTAAAAGCCAGATAAACGATATGATATCTGGAGGCATGAAATGATTTTTTTGTTAAACGTATGAAAGTGTGATATTCATCAACATGCCACTTGAGTTCTGTTGAAATGTGTTTTCGAAGGCACGGAAAAGGTGCCATCGCCGCTAGGTGGTTTAATTAGGTTTCGTGTTTCTTTGGAATGGCTGAATAAACACTGGAAAACAATAATTTCCGAAGAAATGCTCAAAATTTTGTGGAAGAGATGCTCTCAAGATTTTTTTGCAATTGAATTGAAAAATAATATGTTGTTTACTACACGAACATTTCATTGAATTAATAATGTAGTGCGAACTGGTTGAAAACAACTTGGACCACTTTTTTGTGACATTTTTGTAGTCATTTTGTTGATATTGTTTAATCTAAATATTGCTTACTTTGAAATTCCTTAGCTCAAAACATCAAATCAAGATTTCTCAAGATTCCTCATAGGGATTATTTTAAAAATTGGCCCAGCGATGCAGAATGGCCGTAGGATGCGGGCCCTGAACTAAGTATTGATGGACATTTTTATTTTATAATACCGGTCTGTCGGGACACCGTGGTTACGTAGGATTGTCTTTAGTCAATAATGATAGTTTTCACTATAAATGCTTAGAGCGAGTTAGTAATGAAATTGCTTTGTATTCTGTATTTGTACATGTGATTGTTTTCAAGCATCGTTATCAATATTGAAGTCGAACCTACAATACGCCTAACCTGAAATACACGTATTTATTTTTTTTTTTAATGATACAAGTTATCTTTCATTTATTGCTATAAGAAAACGCATGTATAATCTACTAAATCGATATGTTAAACATTGGACTACCATGACATGTAGGTATTGTTCACCTGACTCCGACAAACGAAGAAAAACAGTTCTAAATTGAACTTAACGATCTCTGCGGGAAAAGCGATAAAACTACGTGAAGCGCCTGTAGAAGAGCAACATTCATCCACCGCTAAGTCGAACGCAAAGTACCTATCTAAAGGAAATTCTTCGCCACTCTGTGACACTACTCTATACTGTGTTGTATCGTATCGCAGCCATCCCATCGCGTCATTCCGTCGTACCTAGTGCGTCGTCACCGTTTGCGTTCAAGTTTTATGTATTTTTAATGCACTATTTTATGGTCTCTCCTGTAGGCGATTTTCCACTTGCACGGTTGATGGCGGGCTACATAACGACCACGACTACGACAACGAGATACCTATGTTCGTTACACAGGATGCGGTGTCATTGTCTTCGGTCCTGAGTCGAAAGCGGGATGAAGACCGTCGGCGACGCTTAAGCGCTTTACATAACCCGGAAGTGGTTTATGGCTGCGTTTTACTACTACACACAGCCTATACCTATAGAATAGATTGGTCTTTGGAGTGACTGGGCCGATGGAGGCACAGTTTTCAATGGACTACGAGTGAGTAAAGTTACACACTTGTCGCAGTCGGCGTCGTGACATGTTTTATGATGATGAACTTAATTGGGGAAATAGTTTAGTGCTCTAGCCGCCAGCCAGCCACCCAGCGGTGGGTCTACGGGCCTTATTGTCGAGCAAAAGGCGGCTCTAATTGGTTTTCAGAAATAGTTTTCTGTGTTTGTTTTATGGATTTGTGGCGATTATTATATATGATTTGAACGCTTTTTGACAATTACTGTGCTACGGTTAGCATTAATCCCAAATACTGTCACAGTCGCCATGAGTTGTCATTGTCGAACACTAGGTATACTTCTGGTATCGTCCAAAACACTACTACTGATTCAAAACAATGAGTTTTTAATCCTTCAACGCTTAATCTTATTTGAAACTCTATCATTCACTTCTCAATATGTTACATGATAGCTTAAGGTGCTAAAGCATGCTTTATTAAAATCCGAAGCAGCAAAAATGTTAGTCTGGAATGCACCCAGGAGCTGGCAAAATTGGGTTATCACTGTGCATGGGCGTAGGCAGAGGAGGGTAGGAAGGGGCATGTTTTTTTCGGGAATTTCTTCAAGAACTTCACTAGAGATAACTCCAATAATTCAATTTGGAATAATTCGAGGTATTTCCCAGGAAGGTCTTCCAGGAATCCTTTCAAAAAAATCTACTAGATTTCTCCTTATTTTTTTTATTTTGTGCAAACATTTATTTTGCGAATCTATCCAAAGAGTCCTGTAATTATTCGTCCAGAAATTATTGCAGACATGAATTTCTTCAGATTTTTTCTAGGTAATTCTACAGAAATTCTTCCAGGAATTTGTTAAGAAAACTTTCCTGGTATTTCCTAAGGAATTCCTCCTCATGGAGTTGCTTCCGGGATTCCTCATGAAGTTTCTTCAGGAATTCCTCCAAGAATTTCTTCAGGGAAATTCTCCGGGAATTTCTTCTGCGATTTTTTCAGGAACAAATCCAGGGATTATATTAAAAAATCCTCCAAGGGTTTCCCCAGGAACACTTTTTAGAATACCTTCAGGAACTTCCCCAGGAATCAATCCAGTACTTCCTCCAAGAAATGTTTATGGATTCTCTGAGATATTGCCCTTGATATAGCTTCTTCAGGAATTCCTCCAGGGGTTTCTCCAGGAACTGCTGCAGGGATTCTTCAAGGAGTTTTTCCACGAGCACTTCTGAGGATTCCTTTAGGATTTCTCTAGGATCTGCGAATTCTTTAGGAATTCTTCCTGGGATTCCTCCAGGAATTCCTCCAGAAACTCCTTCAGGGATTCCTACAGGAATTCTGCCAGGGATTCCTCTCGCAATTTCTACAGGAATTTATCCAAGTGTTCTTCAAGGGATTATTTCAAGGATTTTCCATAGATTTCTAAGGAAATTCCTTCAGGGATTCCATTAGGAATTCCGCCAAAGATTTCTCCAGGAATAATTGCAGGAACTGCTCCAATAATTTCTCCAGGAATTTTCCTGGACATTCTTCCAGGTATTTATCCGGAGATTCCTTCTTGGATTCTTACAGAGATTCCTCTAGGAGCTCAGCGATTCCTTTGGGAATTCCTCCAGATATTTCTCCAGGAACTCCTCCACGAGTTCTTCCAAGAGTTCTTCCAGGAGTTCCCCAGAAGTTCTTCCATGAATTTCTCCAGGAAATCCGTTAAGTATTCCTTAAGAAATTCTTCCAGGATTTTCTCTAGGAATAGCTTTTGAAATTTTCAGTCATCCCTCCAAGAATGCAGAGATTCCTCCAGGAATTACCCTAATAATACCTTCAGAAACTGCTTCAGAGATTCCTCCAGGGATTGCTCCACGAATTCTCCAAGGATTCCTCCAGAGATTCCTCCATGGATTATTTTGAGGATTTTTCCAGCAATTCCTCCAGTAATTCTTCCAAAAAATTCTCAAGGGATTCTTTTATATGAAATTTCTCCAGGGATTTCTCCCAGAAATCCTCTCAAGATTCCTCCAGGAATTCCTTCAGGGATTCTATCAGTAACTCCCACAGGAATACTTACAGGAATACCTCCAGGTTTCTATCCAGGAATTTCTTCGGGAACTCCTCCAAGAATTACCCCAGGATGTTTTAGAAATTCCTCCAGGAATTTCTCCAGGAATTGATCCAGGACATCCTTCAAAAACTATGTCAGTAATTCCTCTAGGAATTCTTCCAGGAATTTCTTCAGGAATACCTTCAGGAATTTTTCAAAGATTCCTCCAGGCATTCCTTCAGGAATTCCTCTAGAGATTTCTCCACGAATTTCTCCAGGGATCCAGGGAATACCCCAAGGATTCCTTCCGCAAATCCTTCAAAGATTCATCCAGCAAATCCTTCAGGAATTCCTCCAAGGATTATTCCAGGAAAACCTCTTGAATTTTATCAAGGAATTTTTTACGAATTTGTTTTTTTGGATTCCTCCCTGAATTCCTCTGGAGGTTTCTCCAGTAATTACCATAGGATTGTTTTATGAAATCTTCCAGGAATTTCTCCAGGAATTGATCCAGGACATCCTTCAGAAATTATGTCAGTAATTGCTCTAGGAATTTCTTCGGGAAATCCTCAGAAAATTCCTTCAAAAATTCTTCCAGGAATTTCTTTAGAAATACCTTCAGGATTTTTTCAGAGATTCCTCCAGATATTCTTCCAGAGATTTTTTTTTGCGAATTTCTCTAGGGATTTCCCAGGGGTTCCTCCAGGAAATCCTTCGTAGATTCCTC
Source organism: Aedes albopictus (assembly GCF_035046485.1). Taxonomy (NCBI): domain Eukaryota; kingdom Metazoa; phylum Arthropoda; class Insecta; order Diptera; family Culicidae; genus Aedes; species Aedes albopictus. The sequence continues at coordinate 341,266,056 of NC_085138.1, forward strand.
CAGGAATTCCTCCAAGGATTCTTCCAGGAATTCCACCTGGAATTTATCAAGGTTTCTTTTAGAATTTTCCTTTCAGAATTCCTTTGTAAATTTCTTCAGAGATTGCTCCAATAATTCATCTAGGAATTTGTCCAGAAGTTCCTCTTCTAGAGATTTTGCCAGAAATTGCTGCAGGGATTTCTCCAAGAACTCCTCCAAGAATTTCTCCAGAAATTCCTCCAAGGATTCCTTCAGAAATTTCTCTAGGGATTTCTCCCAGAAGTCATCCAGGTGTTCCTCCAGGTATACTTCCAGAAATTTCTCCAGGAACTTCTACGGGAATTCCTTCAGGAATTCTACAGAACTTCCTCCACGCATTCCTGTAGGAATTCTTCCAGGGATTTTCATCCTGGAATTTCTCCAGGGATTTATCCAGCAATTCTTCCAGGGATTACTCCAAGGAATTATTCCAACGATTGCTTCAGGAATTCCTCAAGTCATTCCAGGGATGTATCCAAGAAAATCTCCAAGATTACCTGAAGATCTCTGAATTACTTCAAGCATTTCTAGAGGAATTCCTACTGCGAACTGTATTGGAAGATAATTTTAAAAGGATGCATACATGAACTAGGAAATTATCCAAGGATTCTTTCAGGTAATCCTCTAGCAGTTTCTTCAGAAGTTAACTCAGGGATTCCTTCAGGAATTCTCACAACAAGCGAGACAATAATTCCTCCAGAGATTCTTCGCATTTCATAAAAGAGTCACGACAGCCCAGATTTTGGTTGCGCAGAAATCACTGTGACTTGCTTTAACCCTAGGCTCACCATGATAGCGTAGTGCACGCTCAGCAAGCCTGTCTGGGTCATGTTGACCCCAGGATTCTTTCAGGTAATCCTCTAGCAGTTTCTTCAGAAGTTAACTCAGGCATTCCCTCAGGAATTCTCACAGGGTATCTCGAGGTTTTCCTCCAGTGATAGTTTTAGGGCTTTTACGAGAATACGAGAATAAAATTCTTCCAAGGATCCTTCCGGGAATACGTCAATTGACATTTCTATAGGGTTGTGCTCTGAGATAAAAATTTGCAACATACATATGTGTATATTGGGGTCTCCAGCTAGCCTAGTAGTTAAGTCTATGGATCGCCAATCCGGACACGGCGGGTTCGATTCCCGTTCCGGTCGGGAAAAATTTCTCGACTCCCTGGGCGCAGTGTATCATTGTACTTGCTACACAATGTACAAATTCATGAAATGGCAGGCAAAGAAAGCCCTTCAATTAATAACTGTGGAAGTGCTCTTAGAACAGTTGAAGAGAGGCAAGCCAAGTTCCAATGCGAACGTCGAGCCATAAAAAAGAACAATATGAGTATATAAAACAATATTCAGGGAGATTCCGGCAAGGATGTACTCGGAACAATACAACTGAAGGTGTATTTTCAGAGGAATAGAAATCCAGGACAGTTCAAGCTTGATTCCGCTCCAAGCTTGAGTAAATAAAAATCCAAAATCTTCCCGAATTTGTCCACCGCTACCAGCATCACGTTGATTTGTGTAGAACAGACGAGCTTTTTCAACGTATTGTACAAAATACAACAGCGTGATTGCCGAAGGGTTAAATAATGCTTTTAGAATATAATGTTAATACTCAATTTCATCGCAGTGGAGCGGACCTGGTGTGATGGTCAGTGTTGCGAAATGAGCGAGTACTCACACAATTAGTCAAACTCACGAGTGAGTATGAGCAGTACACCTTAAACTCACCGTGAGTATTACTCACATTTGAGTAAGCGCTGTACAACTCATACTCACTCGTGAGTATTGACGTGCACATACTCACTCACGAGTATGCTTTACTCATATTCATACGGTAATCTAAAATTTATCTAAAGGCTTGGAATCCTATCAAACATTAAAATGGTATGTTTTATTGGGGCGAATGTATTGAATCAGTAGACAAGGTTGCTTGTCAATAATTCTATTGTTATTTTATTTATTCTAGTGAATTGCAACTTACTGCTAGTTCTAAGCGCTAGTTCTAGGCGGTCCTGAAGAGGTCCCCTTTGAGCCCAACATCTCAACGTGAGGGCTTTTGTTTGAACACCTCTTGTAGACAGAGATCAATCCCCTGGAATGGCTGTCATCCACATAACTGGCGTGAAGCCAAAAATTTTGCGCGGGACGTGGTGCAGATTTGAATGGGCAGTTGAATTAAGCTGAAAACAGTGATTTTTTTCTGTTAGTGCAGGCGTGACATTCACATATAATTGAGTTAAGCATTGTTTTAAATGGACGAAATGTATTTTCATGCTTGTGCGTCTTGTAAATTTAACAAAAAACGCTAATCGCATTGAACAAATGTGTAAACGATCGTTTCTCAAATGCACGATAATTTGTACGACGAAGTTCGCTTCCGCACGTAGCAGATTAAAAGGCAGGCTGAAATTTCTTAAACGAGCCCGTGACACCCCACCAAAGGCGGCGGCTTCAAGAATTAACGCTTTCTACAGGGGGTTGGCAGAGATAGCAATTAAGAAAAAGTAATTTTACGGAATCGTGTGGTATGCTCGATTGGTAGCCGATTTGACAGTTCGATAGCAGCAGACTAGCATTTAATGACCTGCTGTAAAGGCGCATATAGTGCTGAATTAATGCCATTTTAGCTGCTTATTGGTTACCTGAGTGTGATTACTGGCCATTAGTATGGGACAAATATCAAATCCTCGCTCCAGTCGACTTTTTAGATCCCATTTAGGTCCCATATGAACTGTGCAAAATTTCAGCGCAATCGGTGAAACTATAATTTAGCGCAAGTGGTTCAAAGTTTCCATATGATTTACTATGGGAAGAGTTACACTTTCAGATAAAAAATCCCAGAGGTCGTTCCTTGTCTCCTTAATTCAAATCGATCAATGTTTCCTGTAGAAAAATCAATTATGAAACTTTCCTTCGAAGACCACAAAACAATTGGATGCTTGTGGAAAAAGTTATTGATTTATTACCGATTAGTGATCCAACAAACGGCTTTTTATTTTATTTTATCAGCAGCACTGCTGCTGCCGTTGTTGCATGGGGTGGCGGGTGGCATCACCACCCCCAGAAACAGCAGCAGCCCAGGCAGCAGCTACAGTGCTGCTAATAAAACAAAACAAAAAGCCGTTCATTGGAACACTAATCGGTAATAAATCAATAACTTTTTCCACAAGCATCCAATTGTTTTGCGGTCTTCGAAGGAAAGTTTTATAATTGATTTTTCTACAAGAAACATTGATCGATTTGAATTAAGGGGACGAGGGACGACCTGTGGGATTTTTTATCTGAAAGTGTAACTTTTCCCATAGTAAATCCTATGAAAACTTTGAACCGCTTGCGCTAAATTATAGTTTCACCGATTGCGCTGAAATTTTGTACAGTTCATATGGGACCTAAATGGGATCTTAAAAGTCGACTGGAGCGACGATTTATTTTTTTCCATACAAGCGTGTACCATACTACTGGCCATGTTACTGGTAGTAATTTGCTCGGCAGTTTTTTTTTTCTTTTTAGGTTCGAGGCTCATATAATTAGGGTGGTCCAACTTTATATGAAAAAAAAACACTAAGACTTGAAAAAGCTCATGAGATTCCTTCAGAATTTGTTCTTTTTGTCACCCATAAGTTCCAATAAAGTTTTGTTCCAATTCTATCAAGTCTAAGCACTTTTTTATGAAACATCCAGCAATTTGTGCTGATAGGGCACAAAGTTGTACCGGTTTCTAGCAAAAAATTGCTTAAACATCAACAATTCGTTTTGTTGGTTTTTGCTTTGCTGGGTGCGTTTAGTGTGTAAGTTTCATGTTCGAAAGTAGAGCACTCAAGTAAATTTACTATTTTTTGTAAATTTTAAATTACAAACTGATCAAGTATTAAGTACCGTCGTCGGGGGTGAGAATGGGTCAAAAAAGGTTACTCAAAAATTGTTTGTTAAATAACAAATGCAATTGAAGTCGGAATAACTTTTTATTTGGTATATATACTAGCGTGGGACTCAAAGAGACTTTTTACTCCTGTACACTTTTTGAGTTCCATTTTGGCCCCATATCAACTGTGCAAAATTTCAGCTCGATCGGAGAAACTATATTTTAGCGCCAGCTATTTTAAGTTTTCATACGATTTAGTATGGGGAAAATCATTTTTTCAAAGAAAAATCGCCACAGGTTACCCCTTAAGCCCTAAAAATAAATCGATGAATGATTTCTGTTGGAAATTTTACAAGGAATCAACCCTACGAAGACCGCAAAGCGATCCAAGGCATGTGGAAAAAGTTGTTGACTGAAAACCGAATGACATGCAAACGCTGTTTAACATGTAATGAATAACAATAAATAATAAAATCTCGTCATTTTATCGATCGGGTGAGGCCTAATAACTTTTTCAACAAACGTCGCATCGATTTGCTGTCTTCGGAGGTCTGAATCCTAGTAAAGTATTCTACAGAAATCATTCATCGACTTATTTTTAAGGATCTAGGGGTGACTCCTAGCGATTTTTATTTGCAGGAGTAAATTTTCCCCATAGTAAATCGTATGAAAAACTAATAATGGCGGGCGCTAAAATATAGTTTTTCCGATCGATCTGAAATTTTGCACAGTTGGTGTGGGACCAAAGTGAAACTTAAAAAGTATACAGGAACTTGAGTTTTCCATTTTTTCTATATTTTCCCATATAAACCGTGTACCAGGCTAATATATACTCTTCTATGTGGTTATAATAGTTTGGCAAGAAAGTATCACATTACATGAATTGCTTACTAAACTACAAATGATTGGAAATTGACCCAATCTTACCCCTTAGAGGGGGTGAGAATGGGTCAAAGTATTCGAAATCGCCTATCTAAGAATATAAATTAATTTTATTGATCATATCTAGCAAACCTACTTAAAATACAATGTAACCATGACGAATAAAAACTTAGGTAATTTTAAGAAATGATTAATCCATCTAAAAGGGCTAATAACTATGTACAACCAAAGAAATGGTTGAAATTTGATAAAATAACGTTTGTATGTTATATCGCCATTTTTATCTACCACAATCATCTTTATTTAAAATTTCAACATCCATGAGAGGAGAGGGGGTTACAATGTGCGAGGGGCGCATTGAAAGATTGATTGAAAAAAACCCAAATTAATCCACCTAGAGGTGATGGTGCCTTTCTCGTCGTATATGGTCTCACAATCTTTCCGTCGACGTGAGTCAACGTGTTCCTGAATCCTGATATTTTTTTAAGAAAAACAAGAATTTTATCAAAGCCATCATTGAATTGACTTAAAACTTATTGTGGCACATACTCCGACGTTGTGTTCAGCGTAAAAACAGAGCTGAATAATATCAGATTTCTCACAGTTGACTGCTTGAGTACCTTCACTAATATTGGGAGCTGATCAATATCAAGACGATACTAACAAGCTAAGATATAACCTTTTACACATTCACAGATCACTTTGCGGCCTTCGATAAAGTTTTTTCTGCACATTCTAGGTTATATTTTATTGACCGTTAAAAACAAGAACGTAGTGAGTATAGTGAGACGTCTGTTTGTATGTGGGTTTAATATGTCAAGATTTTGTTCTTTTACACATATTTATCGCTTGCATTGATTTGATTTACTTTCGTAATTCCGGCGAAGCATCAAACGCTGGTTGTGCAACCCTACCAGTAGTGTCTAATGTGGTATGAGCCTATTTTCTAGATAACCATTCCTCAGGCCGTGATGTGATGTGTCGCATGGTACATTTGGTTACTTTCCCGAACAGGTTCCGGAGCACCACTGGGTATCCCAAATATAGTCTGAGGCAATATCATTGCTAACGTACATCAGGTTACCTAAAAAAAACACGATTTGATTTATCTTATGCATGGGTACAAATCACTTTTACATTTGACCACTTCCAGTGGGACACCCAGAACTAGTTTCGGGACCAACAATCGAAAAATGTACAAGCTATCATTTCGTACCACCACAATATCTGTAAGATTTGTGTTCAAAAACAAATTATACAATCTAAACAAAACTAAAATAGAGTTAATTTATCGAATTGAAAGTTTACACAAGTAATTTGACAGCAATCATTGTCGAATTAGCGTGGATTTATGGTACGACGTGCATGGATTTGATTCAATTTCACATTTACAACTTTCGGTTCACATTTTACCACTTACTGATTGTCCCTGATGTGGTCTTAGACTAGTTTCATGCAAATTATTAATCAGTTCTCCTAAAAAGTCGCAAATTGATGTAATGCATGTATGAGTTTGGTTCATTCGTGCATTTCACCAGTTCCGGCGAGGCACTCGAATCTGGTTCCGGAACACTACTGACCTGAGACTATTTTCTTGCTGACCGTTCTTCGCGTTATCGAAGAAGCCGTTATTTAGTGTTCTGCGTGTATGCGTTTGGTTTTTTTTTCTACATTTGACCACTTCCGTCGGGGCACCTGGAACCGGTTTCGGCACACTATTGGTTTTCCAAAGTATGGTCTATGATTTTTTATGTTGACCGTTCATCAGCTTACCTAAGAAGTCATTAAATGTGTCGAATTTATGGGTTTGGTTCTCCTTTACATTTGACCACTTCCGATGGGGCATCCGTAATCGGTTGCGGAACACTACCGGTTGTCCCCAATATGGCCGGAAACTTTTTTTTTGTCAAATCGCGATTTGATGTGTCGCTTGCATGGGTTTGGTTCCCTTTTATATTTAGCCATTTCCGGCGGGGCCCCCGGAACCGGTTCTGGATCACAACCGATTCAGATATGTTCTGAAAATATTTTCCTGCTTACTGTTCATCAGGATATCAAAACAGCCACGATTTGAAATGTCCCTTGCATGGGTTTAAATTACTTTTATACTTTGCCACCTCCGGCGGAACATCTGGAACCGGTTCCGATATGGTCTGAGAATGCTTTCCTGCATACTGTTCATCAGGCTATCGAAAAAGCTGTGGTTTGATATGTCACATGCATGGTTTTATTTCAATTTTATATTTGGCCACTTCCGACGGGACACCCGGAACCGGTTCTGGGACACAACCGGTTCAAATATGGTCTGAGAATATTATCCTGCTTATTGTTCATCAGGATATCAAAAAAGCCACTATTTGATATGTCGCATGCATGGGTTTGGTTAACTTCAATACTTGGCCACTTCCGGCGGGACATTTGCAACCGGTTCCGGAACACTACCGGTTTCGATATGGTCTGAGAATGTTTTCCTGCTTACTGTTCACCACGTTATCGAAAAAGCCGCGGTTTGATATGTCGCATGCATGGGTTTAGTTCACTTTTATGTTTGGTCACTTCCGACGGGACACCCGGAACCGGTTCCGGGACACTACCGGTTCAGATATGGTCTGAGACTATTTTTCTGCTTACCATTCATCAAGTTATCGGAAATGCCGTAGTTTGATGTGCCGCATGGATGGGTTTGTAGCGTTTTCATATCTGGCCCCTTCCTGGGGTACCTGTCCGGAACACCTAAATGGCCATAACTCCGGAACGGCAGGACCGATCTGAACCATTTTCAATAGGAAACAATGGGACCAGATTCCGCGTCGAATAACCCGTCGGTCAATAAAATCGGTTGAGGTTTACTGCCAAAAAGTGATGTGAGTTTTTTTGTACACACACATACACACACACACACACACACACATACACACACACACAGACTGCCCGCCTTCCGAGGACAAAGGGAGTGGCGAGGACCACTCGGGAAACTGGCTAAGCGCCAGCATGCTACCGTGATGGACTCTCCAAAGCGAATCATCGATGTTCGTTGCTGCAGGCTACGCAGCTAACCTTGTGGGTGCGATGTGCACTAGCCCCTCTCTGAAGCAATACCTTCTTGGTGGTTCCGGAGAGACGTAGGGTTTGGCGACCATAGGAATGGTTTAGTGGGTACGAGGAGAGAGTAGTCCTGGATTTTACTTTTGTTGTAGAAGACGGCCTGTCAGACCTACACTACCCTAACCTTCTGTTAGGGTGTCTGTTGAGCAGATTATCCCCCTATGGTTTAGAAGAAAAAAAAAAAAAAAAAAAAAAAAACACACACAGACATCACCTCAATTCGTCGAGCTGATTGGTATATAAGACTTGACCCCTCCGGAGGCTCTATCAAATTTTCGTTTTTGGAGTGAACATATAGCCTTTCGGTACACCTTGGTGTACGAGAAAGGCAAAAAAAACATGTCAATCTCGTATGCCGCAATTCGACGTTAGTTCGCTTTCCGACATTGTGCTACACTACCGGTTTTATAGCCCCGGTATTTCCTGGATCCCACTACCGTCTGGTAGTTTGAATGGAATGGAGAAGATGAACGCTATTAAGTATATTTAGTGAGCTTACGATATTGTAGTACACTGAAGATTAGCTGATGATTAGAGGAGCTGTTCAATCGCATGGGTTTATTGTTATAAATGATATTAGGCACTTAACCCGTTAACGCCCAAGGTGTCTCACAATTTAAATCTTCAAATAAATTTGTTATCAAAGGTCAAGTTCCAATAAAATAAGCATGATTTGATGAAAAAAATGGAAGTCTATGGTGTAGTTCCAAAAAAATTCTTCATTGTAGGTCCTATATATCTGATAAATTTCTTGAGTTCTACTTCAGCGCAACTTCTACGCTATCGTTATATTCTGATCCGTATAGATAAAATGCAGCTCTAAACAAATGAGAGATATGATACCCTCTCAAAAAGAATAAAAAAAGGACTTATAAATTGGGGTAGGAATATAACCCGATAAACGCCTTAAAGTATGCAATGCATGGTTCTTATAATTTCATGTAGTTTCGACTGCAGTGTTCAACATTTCTCATTTTTTTTTAACAAATCAAATAAAGAGAGCTCACTATGTGTGGCATAAGCAAACGTTAAAATACTTTAGAAGTTAGATTTTACACAGATAATTATTTCTAATAAAGTAATTGAGTTTTTCCTCCAGCACCCCACGAACTCTCTTTACGTACTCACCATACGTAAACTTTTCAGAAGTTTTTTTTATATTTAAAAAAGAAAATCGTGTTAAGTAATGTTCCATTTAAACTGTCTCCTTTGACAGATACGTATTTTGACTCAACTATATGGTCGTCTTCGGTGTCTCGTATTTACAGGTATTCTACTAACACGCCCAGGTTCATCATCATTCCATGTTTTGATATAAAATTTCAGCCAGATATACTCAGAAATCCAGGGAGGAATTGCTGTATAAATCCCGAGCGAGGATCCCGGCTCTCCATTAGGATTCTCTGAATATGTTTCGACAGAACACTTTGAAAGTATACTAAAATGAATCTGTGAAGTAATTCCAGCAGAAATCCGTGAAAGAATGCTGGGTAAAATTTCTGAAAGAATCCTTTCAGGATTTTCTAAAGCACTTCTGGCAGAAATTCCTGAAGTTATTCCTGAAGGAATCCCGTAAAGAATACCTGATGTATTCCTTAGAGAGGTCTTGACAGGAATGCTGGCCAGAAGCTGAGCAGACATTCCTGCAAGAACCATAGAAGATGTCTCTATGATCTAGGGTTGCCTGAAAACAATCTCGGAAGAAACATATATTTTTTCATTTTTTTTTTTTCGGGAGGGATCCCTTAAGGAATAACAGCAGGAATCATGGAAGGAATCTTTGAAGGAATTCCAGCACAAATCCTTGAAAGAATGCAGAAAAGAATTACTAACAGAATCCTTTCAGGATTTTCCAAAACAACGTCTGCAAAAATCCCTGAAGAGAACTCCGGAGCAATCCACACAGCAATCTCGGAAGCAATATCTGAAGGAATCTCGGGAATAAACCTGAGAAGATTCTTGAAAGGAATGCCTGAAGAAATCCTGGAAAGAATTCCTGAAGGTATCTCAAAAAAGAACCTCAGCTCTTCTAATCTCATCTCAATTCTTCACCCTATTCACCCTATTATCTAGCCTCTACCTTACTGTCTTCTTTGCCCTCTATTCCAACCCTCTATCCTACGCTCTATCATAACCTTCAACCCTATCATCTGCCCTACCCTCTGAACTATCCTCTACTATAACCACTGCCATATCCTTTACCGTACCCTCTAGTCTATATTGTACTTAATCGTACCGTCTACCATACTATCTACCCTAACATTTTTCCTACCCTCAAACCTACTCTCTATTCTACCCTTCTCTCTACCGTCTACCCTAACCTTCTACTCCACCCCCTCTACTCTATCATTCACCCAAACCAACTACCCGACCGTCTGCTCCACCTTTTATCCTACCCGCTACCCTTTCATCTACCCTTTAGATACGCATATTGCATGGTATTATAGCTCAAACTACCATACCGTGGCCACTAACTTGGGTATGGTCCGCCATCTTGGGTTTCGAAATGATTTTTGACTTCTACTCATCAAGCCCGATCAATAGATACCAATATTGCATGGTATCATAGCTCAAACTACCATTTCATGGGCGCCATCTTGTATACGGTCCGCCATCTTTGATTTCGAAATAGGGTCAAATATCGATTTGGACTTCTACTCATGAAGCCCGATCGATAGATACCCATATTGCATGGTATTATAGATCAAACTACCATTCCGTGGCCGCCATCTTGGATATGGTCCGCCATCTTGGATTTCTAAATGGCATTAAATATTGATTTTTTACTTCTACTCATCATGCCCGATCGATCGATACCCATATTGCATGGTATCATAGTTCAAACTACCATTCCGTGGCCGCCATCTTGGATATGGTCCGCCATCTTGGATTTCAAAATGGCGTAAAATATCGATTTTTGACTTCTACTCATCAAGCCCGATCGATAGATACCCATATTGCATGGTATTATAGATTAACTGCCATTTCATGGCCGCCATATTGGATATGGTCCGCCATCTTTAATTTCAAAATGGCGTCGGATATTCATTTTTGAGTTCTACTTGTGAAGCCCGATCGATAGATACCTATATTGCATAGTAACCGAAGCAGCATTGTCGTTAAAAAGCATATATTCTGGAGTTTTGACCGCCATCTTGGAACCTAAGCCGCCATCTTGAATTTAAATATCCATGCTACCACCTCCACATCCTAAGGAATGTGTGATTAACAACTCTACCGAAGAAATGAACTGTAAATTATTAACCATTATCAAGATTCCAGGGAAATAACTTTTTTTCGCATTGGAAATGATGCTCACAGATCGTGACAATGTGCATTCTTTGCAGCATCGTTTACGCCACCTAGTGAACCAATCACATACTATATTGGCCACTATGAGCAAGGTATGGGTGTGGAGAACATCTTCTCTGAAGAAAGTATCCTAAAATTTTGCATAATTCTGGAGATATTCACATCCAAAGGACTGTCCTATTTATAGGACGCTGGGCGTTCGGGGCATCTGTCCTATAAATAGGACGCTGGGCGGATATGGGTTAACGTATGAACACACTCGCTTGACACTTCTTCGACATATTTTCGAAAAAATGCTTTTATGAAGATACCGTAAACATGGTACTACTCTAACGTCAAATGGGGACTGAATAACAAGATGAATTTTTAGTTAAGGTTATGTGCTTTCAATAACTTGCTTGACCCAATCTCACCCCCATTCTTAATATTTAGACATAGGGCCGAAAATATTGAATTTTTAAATAAAAAGAGCAATGACAGCCCGCTTCTTCCGTAGCATCTACCAGACAATACCTACAGCTAACCACTTATAAGAAAATTTATGGTTAGATACTTATGTGAAACATTACGAAGGAGAATTTTTTTCAGAGTAATTTTCTAGTAGTTTCATCATATAATTTTAGCCACAAATTTAACAAAAAGCGATTATTGCTAAACATCTTATTCTGCATCATGACTTGTAAAAACATCTCCTCTTTGAAATAATATTAAGTTTTATATAAATTAGCGATAGTCGATGAACTATTTCAAATTTTATGTTTTTCCGTTTTGACCCAATCTCACCCCCCAGACCCATTGTCACCCCCATCGACGGTATGAGGAAAAACGTTACTTTTCCTTACGGAATAATAGAACGGACTATTTTTCCGCGCAGAAAAACTACAGCTCTTTTAGGTTTACAAGGGAGGCGTTACCAGTGTAAAACTTTTTTCCTTATTTGCCTGCTTAAGTAATTTTGAAGCGAAACCACTATTTGGCCATTACATGCCCTATCTTTTTGCACAGTAATAGAAACTAGCCATATGGGAAAAACGATCAAATGTATGCAGAAAAGAAAAGTTTTAAATGTTTGGACCTACGAGATGCTGTAATTGACCCTACCGTACCATTTTTTATTTGAAGTAAATATATGCCAAACATCTTTATTGAATACCGTAAAGTGACCAGGCGTATGCGGAAAAAGTTATACCTTTAACAAAGTGTGGCAAAATATAGAGATTTCCTAATTGATGATATTACTTTGCATGCGTAGGTAAACAATAAGAGTTTTTAGCCTATGGTGCCAAAGCTCTCGAACAGATCCACCTTTCCTCGAAAACTGTGCCTAGTATATAAATAATCACCATTGCAGTACAGAACAAACGAAAACATCATTTCAAACCAACAAAAATAACTTACTCACTAAACTCACCGTGAGTAAAATGAGTAACTCACCCGCGAGTAATGACGTCATACTCTCGCGTGAGTATTACTCACAAGTGAGTAATACTCACGCGAGAGTATGGCGTCATTACTCACGCGTGAGCATTACTCACAAATGACTCGTGAGCATGAGTTTCGCAACAGTGGTGATGGTTAGAACACTTGACTATCACGCCGAGGACCTGGGATCGAATCCCACTCCCGACAAACTCGCAAAATGTGAGTTCTTCCTTCGGAAGGGAAGTAAAGCGTGGGTCCCGAGATGAAATAGCCTAGGGCTAAAAATCTCGTTAATACAGATAAAAAAAATCATCGTTTTGTGTTTAAAAGCTAGTGGGTATAAATTTGCTAAGTGTGCTTGCAACTGACACCCCCCTCTCCCTTACCCCGTACGAAGGAAAGAGGGGGGATCGAAAATACCCAAATTTTGCGTGACGTACTAAATGGATGACCCCTAATCACATAAATACACTACACCTCCATAGTTGATGCCTATAGTGAGTGATCCATCTCAGCAGGAGAGTAAAGTGACACCCACATTGTCCATCCACATTATTTTTCTCATCCGAACACCTCCGTTGCTCACAAACAATACTAGCATACTTAATGAGCTGCTAAGAGGTGTATCCGTCCACCTTCGCATCTTCGTTGTAGCGCCAATCGCTGGTCAGGTGTGTGCCATGTACGTGTGGTGTCTTTTTCAATTTAACAGGTGTTGATATTCTCCTTTCTTTGAACACACTCCCACGAAAACAACACCAATAATTGGATGGTGTTGTAGATTTTTTTCTCTCAAATCAGTCACGTAGAAAAAACAGCTCCACACAGATCCACAACCAGACTGAATACAGATTAAAAACTAGAAACACTAGTTAGGTACACTGACTAAACTAGAATTTCAGAATGTTGGTGATCCAGACGGACAGTCCACGTTCATCACCAATTGACCAGGGCGCTCCATCATCGCCAGACAGCAGTAATTAATTAGGAGCGATGAAAACAAACAAGCTAGCAGAACACCACCGACACACCAGAAAAGAAGTTTTCATTTTCCAAATGGTCCCGTGGACCAGGTCATTTGGAAGCGTGCAGATTTTAATTCCGGCAAACGCACACCCACAAGAAACGGCTGTCCGTCCCGTAAAAGTGGGTGCGAACAATTAAACCATGTTTATTCGGTGTTGTGGCAGTTTTATATGAGGTGAATATTTTTCATGTGGCTGTAGAAAACAATCCATCATCGTCGTGTGGGTGGTTTGTTTGGTTGGACATCGGTTTACTGTATAAGAACCGGTGAATGTGAAGGAACTCCATCCTGGGCGTTTGCCCGCCTGTGACAAGGTCAAATTTCTGTCGACTTGCTTTATCTCGTTGTCGAGGCTGCGCCGCTATGAGCCTCTAGGTCTGCCTCTGCTGCGATGTCCTTTTGGGTTACAATCTAACGCTTGCTTGCAGATTTCGTTTCCACCCATCTCCACTTTCGCTCCCGAATTTCTGTCGCTATCGGCTTTTGATGACATCGACGATGGAGCTCCACGTTGGAGATCCAATTGTGCGGCCACTATGCACGAATTATATACCGCAGGCATCTTTCGACAAAGACCAGCAGCCGTTGAGTGTTCTCCACTGATACACACCAGGTTTCACTAGCGTACAGCTGCACAGATTTCACGTTCGAGTTGAGAATTTGTATTTTGGTACGTTGACTAATCTGGTTATAGATCCATACATTTCATAAACTCGCAAAAGCAGCTCTCACCTTATTGCTCCGTGCACGTTGTCGATCTTGGGGGCTACCAAGATATCAACATTCTCCCATGCTTGTTCAGCTGCTGTAAAGCCGTAAAGCTGAAAGGGTTGATCGTGTTCAGTGCTATCATGGTAAAATCAGAACTGGTTAAAATGGTATCTAAATTTCAGCGCCTCGCCCCCACGGAAATGATTTCAATAATGCACCCTATGCATTTCATTGGAATACTTTTCTTAATCTTTGAAGTTGGTGAAAGAATAAACAACTGTTCAAGGAAACACCCCACAAACCCCATCAGGGGTTCTTCAAGCATTTACCGAAGTTTGTTCATGAATGCAGAATGAAAATTCTTGCAGGAATCCCTAGAATGATTTCTGCATTAATGCCTCCAAGTATCCCTTCAGAATATAACCAACCATGTCCACGCTTTTCTTTGAAAATTTCTCCAGAAATTCCTCCAGGGTGTCTTTCAGGACCTCCAGAAGGAATTTTCCATGGGATTTGTTCATAATTGTTCGCAAGAAATTTACTCGAAAGATTCTTCGTTGGACCACTCCACGGGTTTCTCCAGATTCCTTTCACTGATTCCTTAAAAATTGCAATTCTTGCAGAAGTTTCTTCACAGTTTCAGGCAGGTTTCCGCAGGAGTTCCTTCGGAGATTTCTTCGGATATTCTTGCACGAACTCTTCTAGGGATTTTCTTTCTGGAAATTCTTGCAGACACTTTTGTTGCAATTCCTTCAGAGGCTTCTTGTTACGGGTATAAATATTTGTTACAATTATAAGACAGAATAATTGTTTAATGTGTTATAAGTTTATTATTCGTGCGTTCTTTGTGTTATATGTTTCAATTTGACTTGTAAATATTCGCCTTATCTTAAGGCGAAACTGGAGGCTTTTCCGTTGGGAACAGCGTGCGCTATGAGCGGATTCAAATTTTCTTGGTAGTAGTGAGGTGCTTGAAATGCGAAAATGGGGAGTATTGTAATCACGCCGATATTTGAATAACAAAAACAAGTTGAACTGATTATACTTTTTAAATCAATAAACAAATAAACAAATAAACAAATAAACAAATAAACAAATAAACAAATAAACAAATAAACAAATAAACAAATAAACAAATAAACAAATAAACAAATAAACAAATAAACAAATAAACAAATAAACAAATAAACAAATAAACAAATAAACAAATAAACAAATAAACAAATAAACAAATAAACAAATAAACAAATAAACAAATAAACAAATAAACAAATAAACAAATAAACAAATAAACAAATAAACAAATAAACAAATAAAAAAATAAACAAATAAACAAATAAACAAATAAACAAATAAACAAATAAACAAATAAACAAATAAACAAATAAACAAATAAACAAATAAACAAATAAACAAATAAACAAATAAACAAATAAACAAATAAACAAATAAACAAATAAACAAATAAACAAATAAACAAATAAACAAATAAACAAATAAACAAATAAACAAATAAACAAATAAACAAATAAACAAATAAACAAATAAACAAATAAACAAATAAACAAATAAACAAATAAACAAATAAACAAATAAACAAATAAACAAATAAACAAATAAACAAATAAACAAATAAACAAATAAACAAATAAACAAATAAACAAATAAACAAATAAACAAATAAACAAATAAACAAATAAACAAATAAACAAATAAACAAATAAACAAATAAACAAATAAACAAATAAACAAATAAACAAATAAACAAATAAACAAATAAACAAATAAACAAATAAACAAATAAACAAATAAACAAATAAACAAATAAACAAATAAACAAATAAACAAATAAACAAATAAACAAATAAACAAATAAACAAATAAACAAATAAACAAATAAACAAATAAACAAATAAACAAATAAACAAACAAACAAATAAACAAATAAACAAATAAACAAATAAACAAATAAACAAATAAACAAATAAACAAATAAACAAATAAACAAATAAACAAATAAACAAATAAACAAATAAACAAATAAACAAATAAACAAATAAACAAATAAACAAATAAACAAATAAACAAATAAACAAATAAACAAATAAACAAATAAACAAATAAACAAATAAACAAATAAACAAATAAACAAATAAACAAATAAACAAATAAACAAATAAACAAATAAACAAATAAACAAATAAACAAATAAACAAATAAACAAATAAACAAATAAACAAATAAACAAATAAACAAATAAACAAATAAACAAATAAACAAATAAACAAATAAACAAATAAACAAATAAACAAATAAACAAATAAACAAATAAACAAATAAACAAATAAACAAATAAACAAATAAACAAATAAACAAATAAACAAACAAACAAATAAACAAATAAACAAATAAACAAATAAACAAATAAACAAATAAACAAATAAACAAATAAACAAATAAACAAATAAACAAATAAACAAATAAACAAATAAACAAATAAACAAATAAACAAATAAACAAATAAACAAATAAACAAATAAACAAATAAACAAATAAACAAATAAACAAATAAACAAATAAACAAATAAACAAATAAACAAATAAACAAATAAACAAATAAACAAATAAACAAATAAACAAATAAACAAATAAACAAATAAACAAATAAACAAATAAACAAATAAACAAATAAACAAATAAACAAATAAACAAATAAACAAATAAACAAATAAACAAATAAACAAATAAACAAATAAACAAATAAACAAATAAACAAATAAACAAATAAACAAATAAACAAATAAACAAATAAACAAATAAACAAATAAACAAATAAACAAATAAACAAATAAACAAATAAACAAATAAACAAATAAACAAATAAACAAATAAACAAATAAACAAATAAACAAATAAACAAATAAACAAATAAACAAATAAACAAATAAACAAATAAACAAATAAACAAATAAACAAATAAACAAATAAACAAATAAACAAATAAACAAATAAACAAATAAACAAATAAACAAATAAACAAATAAACAAATAAACAAATAAACAAATAAACAAATAAACAAATAAACAAATAAACAAATAAACAAATAAACAAACAAACAATTAAATAAATAAATAAACAAATGAACAAACAAATGAGTTAGTGAATAAATAAATGAAAAAAATGAACTAAATAATAAATTAATAATAATAATAAAATAATAATAAATAAATAAATAAATGCAAACAAATGTTAAAAATAAAATGAATAAAAAAATGCAAAAATGAATAAATATGAATAAATAAATAAATAAACAAATAAATGTGAATAACAAAATAAACGTACAAATCGATATATAAATATACAAAAATATAAATAAATAAATAAAAAGTTATTTACATATTAATGAATGAAAAAATAAATAAATAAATAAATAATTAAAAAATCAATAAATAAATAAATTGATAAATAAAAAAAAACAAAAAATTAGTTAATGAATAAATAAATCAACAAATGAATAAAAAAATAAATAGATAATTAAAAATATAATCTTTTTTCTCCTGGATTTTTTCAGAAATTTCATCTGAATTCTTCTATAGATTCTGTCCTGAAGTTTCAAGAGAATTTGTTAATTGTTAATGATATTTTCAATTCGAGATTTTCCCACTTAGATTTCTGCTAGAGATTTCATCCATGAATCTTTTTTGCTTTTCAAGGATTATTTCTGTATTTTTAAAGTAATTTCTCCAAGCATTGTACTTAGAAATTCTAAATTTTCCTATAGATTTCTTACGGTATTTTAGGAGGAAACTCCTTGAAATTTTTGGAGGATTTCTCTTGAAATTCTTCAACGCATTATTAATAAAAAACTTTTTTGTAATTCTCCAGGAACTCTATCAGGATTTTTTTTTTGGAATACTTATACCAATTTTCATGCAAATTTTCCAGGAATTCCTTTGGAATTTCTTTCACATACTCTTTTCGGAATTCTCCAAAATTGTTTAGTGAAATCTCCTGGAACTTTATCAGAAATTTTACCTCAGAAAATTTCCAGGGTTTCTTTTTTAAATTCTTCCTGTTATTTATCCTGATGTCTCCTATGGATTTCTTGCAAAATTTTGCTTCCGTAAATTTTCAAAGTGATTTCTCGCGAAATTCTTCATGACATTCCTGTCGGAATTATTCCAAGTAATTCTTTCTGAATCTTTCTAGGTATTGTTCCCGAAATCCTTAAAAGGAGTTCTCTAAGTATTTTTAATTATTTTTCTTCCATTAGATTTCTCTCGGAATTTTTCCAGAGATTCTTTCCGGTATTTTTCCGAGTGTTTCTTATATAGCCTCCGTAATTCTTCCAGAGACTTCTCTTGTAATTGTTTTACGGATTCCCTGCAGAAATTTTCTAAACATGTATTCCGGAATTGTCCAAGAGGTTTCTTATAGATTTTTTTCAAGTGATTCAATCCCGAAGATCCTTCAAGAAACACTTGGCTTCTCAAGAAGTTCTCCCGGATCATTTTTATTGGAGTCAAGTGAAACTTACCATTGATATGAGGAGTGAATAGAGCTGATACTGCTGAAGCGGTAAGCGCACGGGTATTTCGGGGATTCTTCTTGGGAATCCTTTCCCCTTTCTAAAATGATATCCCCCTGGAAATCTTTCAAGGATTTCTCCTGGAATTTCTTCGGTAATTCATCCTGGAATTCCTTCATTGATTCCTCCTGAATTTCCATCGAAATTCCAGTAGGAATCTCCGAACGAATTCTAGGAGGAATTTGCGAAGGAATTCACGAACGAATCAGGAGGATTTCCTAAAAAAAAGTTCTAGAGAAATCCTCCAAGGAATATCCGAAGAAGAAAAATCCCCGAATGGGGATCCAAGGGGAATCTTTGCAGAAAGATTTCAAGGAAGAATGCACGAAGAATTTTCAGGAGGCAACCCCTATTGAATTTCAGGAGAAATCTCCGAAGGATTTCTGGGAGTAGTCCCGTAGGTATTCAAGGATATATCCCCGGATATATCCAGTTGAAATCCCCGAACTTATTCAAGAAGAAATTCCCGAAGGACTTCTAGATGTAGTCCTCGATGGAAGATCAGAAGAAATCCCCAAAGGAATTCCAGTAGGAATCTCTGAAAAATTTCTAGGGGAATTCCCAGAAATATCCTCGAATAATCCCCGGAGAATTTTCAGGAGGAATCCCCGAAGAATTTTAAGGAGGCATCCCGAATGAATTCCAAGAGAAATCTCCGAACGAATTCCGGAAGGAATTCCAGAATAAATCCTCAAGGGATTAAAGGACCATTTCCCTAAAGAATTCCAGGAAGAACTCTCGAGGGAACTACAGGAAGAATCTCAAAGATCTCCAGCAGGAATCACCAAAGAAAATTTTCTAATGAATTTGATGAGGAATTCCCAAAAGATTTCTAGTGATTTCTGCTGGAATTCTTTGAGATTCTTTTTGTATTTCTTCGAGGGTTCATCCCGGAATTTGCTCCTTCGGACATGGCTTCTTGAACTCCAACGAGAATTCCTCCTGGAATTTCTTCGGGGATTCCTCCTGGAATTACTTTAAGGAATACTCCTGAAACTCCATGAGGAATTCTTTCGGGGATTCCTCCTGGTATTCTAACAGCGACTACTTCTAGAATTTCTTAGGGTATTCATCTTGGAATTCCAGGAAATCCTTCTAGAAATCATTCGGGAATAACTCCTGGAATTTCTTCGGGGACTACAACTAATAGTCCTTTTGGGATTCCTTCTGAAATTCTTGTGGATATTCATCCTAGAATTCGTTCGAGGATTCCTTCTGAAATTGATTGAGATTCTTCCTGTAGTTTCTTCGAGGGTTCTCCCTGGAATTGCTTCGGGATGGATACTAGAGTTCCGTCGGGGATTGCACCTGGCATTCGATTAGGGATTCTTTCTTGGAATTCTTTTGGGTAATCTTCCTGAAATTTCTTCGGGGACTACTTCTGAAAATTCTCTCGGAAATTTCCGGGGGCTCTTCTTGTAATACTTTCAGGGACGCCTCCTGAAAATTCTTCGGAGATTTCTCCTGGAAATCTTTCAAGGATTCCTCATGGAATTCGTTCGGGGCTTTCTTTTGAAATTTCTTTCTGGAGTGGCTTCAGGGAATCCCTGAAATCCTGGAATTTCCTGGAATTCCGTTTGGGATTCCTACTGAAATTCATTCGAGGACTGCTCCTGGACTTCCTTTGGAGATTACTTCCGGAAATTTCTCCTCTAATTCGTTTGGGGGATTGTTCCTGGAATTCTTTCGGGGATTCCTACATGAACTTCTTCGAGGATTCTCCCTGATGAAAGATTCCCCCTGAATCCCCGTTCGGGGACTTTTCTTGAAAATCCTCCGGGGATTTCAACTGGAATTTCTGCAAGGATTCCTTCTGGAATTCTTTCGAAGATTTCTCCTGGACCTTCTTCAACAAGTCCTTCTGGAATTCGATCGGGGATTCCTCCTGGAATTCTATCGAGGACTACTTCTGGAAGCCCTTCGAAGATTCTTTCTGGATTTCCTTCTGGGTATCTTCCTGGAATTCCAGAAGGATTTCCTGGAGATGGTCCAGGAGAAATCCTCAAACGAATTCCCGTAGGAATCCCTGCAGAAATTCCAGTAGGAATCCCCGAAGGATTTCCAAGAAAAGTCCCAGAACGGAGATCCTGGGGAAAGCTTTCATCAGCAGGCATCCCGGAAGAAATTTATGTAGGAATCCCCGAAAGAATTCCAGGAACAATCCTCCGAACGAAATTGATGAGAAATTCCCGTAAGAACTCCAGGAAGAATTCCCGAAGGACTTTCAGGAGTATTCCTTGATGGAATTTCAGGAGGAATCCCTGAAGAAAATTCTGAAGGAATCCCCGAAGGAAGTCCAGGAGGAGTCCTCGAATAAATTTCAGAAGGAATCCCAAAAAGAATTCCAGGAAATTCCAGGATTTTAGGGATTCCCTGAAGTCATCCCAGGAGAAAATTTTGGGAGGAATCTCCAAAGAATTTTCAAAAAAAATCCCAAAGAATTTTCAAAAGAAATCCTTGAACGAATTCCACGAGGAATCCTTAAAAGATTTCCAGGAAGAGTCCCCGAAGAATTTTCAGGAGGCATCCCCGAAAAAATTACAAGCGGAATCCCTGAAGATTTCCAGGAGGATTTCCAGAAGTAATCCCCGAAGAAATTTTAGGATGATTCCCCGAAAGAATTTCAGGAGGAATTCCACAAAGAATTCCAAGAAAGAATCCATTGGCAAATTCCAGGTGCAATTCCCGACGTAACTCCAGGAACAATCCCGAAGGAATTCCAGGAATAACCCTCGAAGAATCTACAGGAAGAATCTCAAAGAATTTCAGCAGGAATCCCCAAAGGAATTGCAGAAGAAATCTCCGAACGAATTCCAGGAGGAACCCAAGAAGGAATTCCAGGACATCCTAGAAAGAATTCTTGAACGAATTCTTGGAGGAATATCCACAGGAATTCCATGAGAAATCCCAAAAGGACTATTAGTTGTAGTCCCCGAAGAAATTCCAGGAGGGATTTCCGAATGATTTTCAGAACGATTTCCTGGAGTTCCAAGATGAATACCAGAAGGAATTCCAGAAGTAGTCGCTGTTGGAATTCCAGGAGGAATCTCCGAAAGAATTCCCCATGGAGTTTCAGGAGTATTCCTTTATAGAATTCCAGGAGAAATCCCCGAAGAAATTCTTGGAGGAATCCTCGAAGGAGTTCCATAAACCATCTGCGAAAGAGCAAATTCCGGGATGAACACTAGAAGAAATACAGGAAGAATCTCAAAGAACTCCAGCAGAAGTCACCAAAGGAATTCCAAAGAAAACTTGATGAGGAATCCCCTAAAGATTTCTAGGAGGAATCATAAAAGGACATACAGTGGTTAATTCTCGCAAGAGTTCCAGGAGGAATCCTCAAAGGAATTCCAGAAGCAATCACTAAAGGAATTCCTTGAGGAATTCTCGATGGGAGTGCAGGAGGAATCCTTGAAAGAGTTTCAGGCAAAATCTTCGAAGAAATTCCAGGAGGAATCCTCGAAGGGAATCCAGGATGAACCCCCCAAGGAAATCCAGGAGGAATCCCCGAAGGAATCCTTGAAGGAATTCCAAGAGGAATCCTCGAAAGGATTTCAGAGGGAATCTTTCCAGAAAAGGGAAAGGATTTGCATGAGGAATTCCCGAAGGAATTCCAAAAGCAATCTCCTAAGGAATTCCATTTCTAGAATTTCTTCGAAGATTTCTCCTGGAATTACTTCAGGGATTCCTCCTGGACTTCCATTGAGAATTCATCATGGAATAACTTTGGGGATTGCATCTGGAATTCTTTCAAGGATTCCTCTTGGAACTCTTTCGAGATTCTCCCCACCCCCAAGGTCTTTTTAAGATTCCTTCTAGAAATCTTTTGGGGATTCCTCATCGTATTCCTTAGAAAAATTTCTTTGGAATTCCTTTGGAGATTCTTTCTAGAATTCTTTGAGATTCTTCCTGCATTTCTTCGAGGGTTGTTTCTGGAGTTTCTTCAGTGATTAACTCCTGGAGATCCTTCGAGGATGGTTTCTAGAACTGCTTCGAGGATTCCTTCAGGTTTTTCCCTGAATACTCTCCCAACTCCTTTGGGAATTCTTCCTGGAATTTTAACAGCGACTACATCTTGAATTCCTTCGGAGATTCATCCTGGAGTTCGCCCAGAGATTCTTCTTCGGAATTCCTTCGATGATTGATCCTGAAATTCCTTTGTGGATTCCTCCTGGAATTCTTTCGGGGAATCGTCCTGAAATTTCTTAGGGGGCTACTTCTGGAATTCCTCCTGAAATTTGTTCGGCGATTCCTCCTGGAATTTCTTAGAGGATGCCTCCCAAAAATTCTTCGGGGATTCCTCCTGGAAATCCTGTCCTGTCCTGTCCTGTCATGAGATCAAGGAGCAATCCCCTAAAGAACTTCAAGAGGAATCCCCGAAGGAATTCCAGGACGAAGCCCCGAAGGAAATCCAGGAGTAATCCTTGAAGGATTTCATGGGGAGATCTTTCTAGAAAGGGGAAAGGATTTCCAAGAAAAATCCTCGAAATACCCGCGCGCTTACCGCTTCAGCAATATCAGGTGTTTTCACTCTTCATAGGCATGGTGAGTTTCACTTGACTCCAATAGAAATGATCCGGGAGAAATCCTTGAATTCCGAAAAGATTATGTGAATGAAATTCAATAGAAATAATCCCTGAGAAGTATATCTGAATGAAATCTCTAGCAGAACTCTAAGTGGGAAAATCTCGAATCTTCTTCTGGAATTCCTGCGGATATTCCTCCTAGAATTCGTTCCGGGATTGCCTTCGGAATTCCTTTGGGGATTCCTGCTGAAAATCTTTGAGATTATACTTGGAATTCTTGGAATTCCTTCGGGATTGCTCCTGGCTAGGGATTCTTTCTTGGAATTCATTCAGGGACTCCTCCTGTCCTTCGGTGATTCCTTCTGAAATTCTTTCAGGGAATCGTCCTTAAATTTTTTCGGGGTTTACTTCTGGAATTCCCCCTGCAAATCTTTCAAAGATTCCTCATGGAATTCGTTTGGAGATATCTCTTGAAAATCCTTCGGGGATTCCTCCTGGAATTCCTGTTGGGATTCCTCCTGTAATATATTCGAGGATTTCTCCTGGACTTAATTCAGGAAATCGTCCAAAAATTTCCTTCGGGGTTTTTAGAATTTCTGCCGGAATTCTCTGAGATTCTTCCTTGAATTCCTACGAGAATATGTCCTGGAATCCTAACAGGGACTCCTCCTAGAAATCCTTCGGGGGTTCCTCCTGAAAATCTTCCGGGCAATCCTAAGTCTAATACCGCCGCCGTCGCTGAAAGTTGCCACCGGCGGACCAGAAATCTAAACATGCAAAAAATCCAAGGATTCTTCTGGGAATTCTTCCTTTTATTTATTTCGGATTTCTTCCATGGTTTTCTTGCAAATTTCAAGACTTTCTTTGGGAATATCCTTTTGAGATTTCGTTTGGATTTCTTCTGGATATTCGTCCCGGGAGTATCCCAAGGATTTCTCCCAAAATAAAAATAAATTCTTTCCAGAATTTTTACAAGAAACTCTCTTCGGAATCCTCCCAGAATTCTTTCAGGAAATTCTTCCCGTGATTTTTTCGAAATTCTTATAGAAATTTTTCTTGGAATCCTTCCAAGGATTTCTTCCAATACTTTCCCTTGGATTATTACTGAGATTCTTCCAAGGATTCCTTTAGCTTTTTTTCATGAATTTTCAGAGCTTTTTATTTATTTATTTTTTTGAGAAAAGGATTCATTCAATATATTTCCCAAAATGTTTCCAGTTTTTTTTTCGGAAATCCAGGGCTTTTTCCAAGAATCATTCGAGGCTGTACAGTCCAGGTCGTTGATATTGGGTGTGTCCAATCCAGTGTCCTCAAACAAAAATCAACATACAGTTATTTCACATACAAGAAGCCCAAAACAAAAATTGAGGAATTTATCAATGTAACGAAGAACGACAAACAGTTTAACCCTTGAAAAAGGTCAAATGAACAAGGTTTTGAATTTCCTTAGACTGAGAAAGCCAGTTGAAATAATCAATTATTTTCCAGTTGAAATTCATGTCACTATTCCAAAGATTTTCTCAGAAATTCTTCCAGATATTCCTCGGATAGTTCTTTAGATTTCCTCATAAAATTGATGAAGAAAATATTCTAGGCATGTTCTTCAAATGTTCCCTTGGTTGGTTTCTTGAAAAGATACGACAACAAATTGCTTAAACGAATTCTTCTAGGAATGATTCTAAATATTTCCTCTGTAATTCTTCAAAAGATTCAGCTTAAAATTCTTAAAAAGATTCTTCCAGTTATTCCTTTTGAAAATCCACAACAAAGTCCTCCAAAGATTCCAGAAAGATTTTTTCGAGCTACTTTCAAAAATCCTCCAGAAATCTTCCTAGGAACTCATATACTGATTCATGCAACATTTTCATAATAGTTCCCCTACACATTCATCTGAAGCTTCATCTGGGGAATTGCTTATTTTTTCCCAGGAAGTTTTCTAAATATTCTTTCTAGACTTTCTAGACTTTCTATAAGGGTTTCTTCTAAGATTTCATCAGGAATTCTTTCTGTTGCCCTTTCAAAGATGCTTTCATAAATTCCTTCTGAAATACTTCGTCCATTCTTCGAGATTCTTCCATAAACTTTCCCGTATCTTCTCTATGAATTCTGAGAATTGCTTCAGACATCCTATCGGAAAATAATCCTGAGAATTATCATTATTTCTAAATTTTTAGCTCGGGGCTAGTTCGTCTCCGGGCCCACAGCTTTAATTCCTTGCTAACGAAGAACTTACATTTTGTGAGTATGTCGCAAGTGGGATTTGAATTCAGGTCCTGGGCGTGATAGTTTCAACTATCATACCAGGTCCACTCTGTCCAGACACTCTAGTAGAGAATTCTCCGTACGGTCCTCAAAAAGTTTTCCCTGGAATTACTCTAGAGGTTCTTTCATCCCGAAGAAATTTAACAAAACCTTCCTGCAAAGAGTCAATCACGATTTGTTCCAGAAATACTCCCGAGTAATCCTCCAGAGATTGCTCAACAGATGTTTGCGAATCTCCAAAGAAACTCCTAGAGGTATTTCTGCAAAAATTCAAAGAGGAAATAGTGTAGCGATCACATGGACATACTCTTGGAGGTATTCTAAAAAGAACCTTTCGAGAATAATATTGACGATTTTTTAGGTACTTCCTGGAGGAATCTTGAAGAACTCTTTGCGGAAATTCTGGAAGAATTCTTGTCGAGATCTTTGGAATTAAAATCAAATAAAATCAAACTTTTTGAAATATCTGAAGGAGTTCCTAGAAGGATTTCTGGAGGAATCCCTATTCCACAAGGAATTTGAATTATTTCTGAAAGTATCGCTTTAGGATTTCCTTGTTGGAGGATTTGTATAAAAAAACTTCTAGAAGAACATTAATTGCTGGAAAATTTTGAAACAATACCTGGAGGCATTTCAGATGAATCTTCTAAAAAAATTTAGAAAGAAGGACACTCTGGAGCAACTACAGTAGGCACTCTTTTCCTGAAGAAAGCTTTCAGAAAACCTCTGAAGAAATCAATGGAGAACTCTTTGGTGGAATCTCCTGATTGAATTCTAGAAGACCCTTTTATGAGCTTCCGGATGAACCTCTTGAAGAATTATTGGATAACTTAAAGAACTACTGGCGGAATTTCTTGAGTTTTTCCTGAGAGAACTTCTACGGAGGAATCGCTTACGAAGTCTCTGGAAGAGTTTCTGGCTGAATCTCTGAGAGAACTCTGAACGAGTTCCTGTGGTGGGAATTTCAGAAGGATATTGAGGGATAGGTGAAAGAATTCTTGGAAAAATATTTCCTAGACAATCCTCAGATAAAGCTCTGGATGAATTATATGTTGTTGGAAGAATCTCTGAATAAGTTCTTATAAATGTTTATGAAGGAATTTCTGAATGTAGCTTGGTAAGAACTTCTTGTAGACTTGTTGGAGGAACTCCTGGAGGACTTTCTGGTAGTACTTTAAAAGGAATTCCTGGTGGTAGCTCCAAATGAATCATATTGAATCTTTAAAGAATTGCAGAGTATTTCTTTAGTATAGTTTCTAGAAGAATAGAGTTTTGGTATCTCGCTTCAAGAGTTTCTTGTAGAATCTTTGCAAGAAAACCCTAAAGAGGTACTGGAGAAATTCCTCAAAAATCTCTGGGACAATATTTAGAAAAAGCCGAAAAAATTCTTCGAGGAATCTCTGGAAGAGACTCTGAGCAAATCTTGGAATAATTAAATGAGATTTTTTTTTAAGAAAATGCATAAGAAAAACTCTAAAAGAACTAACGTGCTAGATCTGGAATTCTTGGAGAATCCTGTTGCAGAATCTCTAAAGAAAGCTTTGGGCGACAGTGTTAAAAAAAAACCTGGAGTAATTCCTAGAAAATTGTCTGAAAGGGTCTATTGATAAATGTCCAATGAAATAATTCGAAATGAAATCTCGTGATAAAATGCTGTAATTATCTATGTAGGAATTCTTGGAACAATCTTTAAATCGTGAGAAAAAAAAACTGTGAAGGAATATCTATAGAAACCACTGAAGAGTTTATGGGTAAATTCCTGTAGCAACCTTTTGAATATTTTTGGAAGAGTACTCGGAAGAAAGACTGAAAGATTTTTTGACAGAATATGCTAAAGGATTCCTAAAGGATCCTTTGAAAAAATATCGTCGCAAAATCTGGGAATCTCTTATTCTTGGGAGCACCATCTTGTTTCAAGTATCCTTAGCTTATTCAAAATGGACTTTTCATGTCATCCGACATCGTCAGTTTTTTTTCTCATAACTTAAACCATGCCCTTTGAAACCCCGGCTTCTTGTCCGCTTCCACTGTCTTTGGATTTCCCACTTCTTGCTCAAATCATAATTTTCCTTCAAAATCCGCAGCTGCATTCTTGAAACTCCATTATCCTGTCTGGTTTCTCTCAATTCAATACTTACCTTGGTTCAATTCATTTTGATATTTATTATTTCAGAAATATTTCTACCCTAAAATGCGCTCTAGAAATTTATATTGATCCCAAAAGTCATATGGGGAAACTTACACTATTTCTTCAGTTTTGTTGTCTTCGTCCTGGGGTTTTATGATCAGAGTTGGCTTCTAATCATTCCCAACCAAGCTGAATTATATGACCGTTTCACGCAATTGGGCCGACAAAACCCTCATGACGAAGAGAACAAACCTGCCGATAATACCCAAAGTTACACTTTTTACAAAAACTTAGACTTGAAGGCACAAAACTCAAATATGAATCCATTTGGTCTACGTAGTTTATGAAAATAGAATAACTAGCGACTGTTCGTGGGACTAACATTTAGTTTGCCACGCCCAGCGTCAGTAGCGGTACTAGAAGTGTCAAATGAATTTTATTTATCAAAACATAATTTCAGAGCATCTTTTCTCTACAAGATAAACAATTTAAAATAATCAATTATTGCAAGTAAAGTTATTAAAATAATTAAACAAGAAAAGTAATTATAGCACCAATGGAGGTCTAGTATATTTCCATTTTTATGAACGGCCCCTCACAGAAAATTGTAATTCATGATTAGCTACTACATTTATGTTTCGAGCAGATTCTCTAGAATGTGAATATTTTAGTTACTAGCATTTGCGACAGCTAGTGAAACATTTATCCAAAGTAGCCAAGCCATTCAGAAGTTATGAATTTTCAGATATACCATTTGAAATATACGAAAAATATCCACAAATATTCACTCCACAACACACATAACTTTTAAACTGGTTGATAAAAGTTGATTGAATAATTAACAAATTCACATGTTGTTAAGCAATCAGCAGCGGCTGACCTACGAATATGTTCATTCTCGACAACGCTAAAAACATATGCAAGCATTTTTATTGACCTTGTTACATTTCACTTCTCTAATATGCATCGTTTATGTCCATACAATCAACGATTATGCCATTAGTCAAGAACATGCGCATCATTATTTGGTGATGTATTTTAATATTTCCAAAACATATCTTTCACAGAGTAAACTCAATCGCACAAAGAGAAAGTTACGATCATGCTTCAGCAAAATGCCACTGCTTTACGTTAGCAGTAGAATTTCATTCAATTATCCCACCCGAGATGCCACCTTCCCGTGTGTTTTTTTCGGTCTCCGCTTTGTGCGACAACGAACAAAACTGGTTTGACTTGCTCAGCCGTCCTGCTGCTGCTGGTCCGTTGCTTACACACACATGCAAGCGCATAAAAATTGCTGTTGTCCACTTCAAAGAAAAATGGTTTTGATATGGAAAATGACATTTTCCACTAATTATGTCTTCGACAAAAATCTTCCTCTTGAAATTTCCTATCTTTGGACGGGACTCAAAAAAGGGCTTCTCATGCAAAGTTTCCGAGATATTGCTGTGCAAAGTAAAAATTTGGCTGAAAAAAAGTCACCACAATTTTGTTCAAAAATGGTTTTTGAAAACTGATAATCATTTTCCACAAGTTAAAAAATTCCAAGTGATACCCTGATCATTCCTCTAACTGTGCACGGAGACCGTTTTCAAAAATAAAGCTTCATTATTTTTTAAAAAATCATAGAGTAAAAAGTGAGGAAATGCTTCCAGTTTCACCTTAATGTACATTTATAGGGTTCTGGAAAAATAGAGGCCCATGAAATGCAATCCCACTTTGATTGCCAACTTTCAGGCTATTTCGTGCAGCGGTCAAGTACTAGAGATGCAAACCTTTCCCTGCCACGGACTTCAAGTTGTTGAGCTCAAGTATCGATCCCTGATGAAACGACATGCTCGATAAGGATTAGTTTTCCTAGACAAAACCAAGCTATGAACACAGCGACAAATGCTGTGAACTAAAAGGCAAACTGCCAACTAAAATACAATTCCAGGATGACTGATGGGCACAAACCCTTACATGAAACCTCGTCATCCTGTGATCGGAAGGAGTTATCCATCTGGATAACAGGGCACATTTATGTTATGTGTTGTGCTGCGTCAATTTGTGATGTTCCTAATTTGTAAGGTTTTATGTGTATCGTGATATGTTGATCCTTTAATAATAATTAATTTCTTTTATTTTTGTAACATTCTACATATATTCCTTGTATAATTCTCCAGAGATGCCTTCAAGAATTCCTGAAAGAAGTATTACTTGATATTTGCCCAGAAATTCCTATACAAAAGTTTTAAGAAATTTTTCTGAAAGATCTGTTTAAAATTAAGGGATTGCATCAATTCCTTGGAAGGATTTATTCAGCCGTTTTTTTTTTATTCTTCAATTATACCTCCTAAGATTCTCTTAGGAACTCATTAATCCACGATTTATTGCTTGGCCAGATTTTTTTCAAGAAATTCTTAAAGGAATACCTCCTGAAGGTTCTTCGTTAATCCCAAACAATTCTATTCCTCCAGATATGTCTACAGTGATTCCTTCAAGAATTTCTCCAATATTTTTTTCCTAAAATTACTGCAGGGTTTCCTTCAGAAATTCTCCGAAAATTGTTTCTGAGATTTTTGATCAGGAATGGTACAAGAAATGTTTCTATGAATTTCATCAGAAGTGTCCCAAGAGTTCTTCAAGGAAATCCTCCAGAAATTTGTTCAGGGTTTCTTCGAGAATTCTTTCATTGTCTTTGACTATTATATCTTCAGAAATTCCTGCTGAATGCTTTTTGAGAATCATTCAGAAATACCTCTTCGGATCCTTCGGAATTTGAAAAATCTCTTCAAGATTTTTTTTTCCAACACTTCCACATAAATTCCATCTTAAAACCCTTAGGGATTTTTTTCTCAAAATTACTTCCAAAGTTCAACCTGAAGTTTCTAATGACATTCTTCAAGATATTCCTCCAAAGGTATCGCAAGGTTTTCTTAAAAAATTTCTCCATTTTTTTCTAACAGTACCTCTAGGAATGTCCAGCGTATGTTGGATTTCTTCAAAAAATTGTGCAGTAATTCCTTTTAAAATTTATTTAGAGAATGCTCCATTATTATTTATGCAATTTCCGTCAACCCCCGTTGGTATGAACAACACTTCATGCAAACCAACGGGATTCATTTTTTATTTTGAACTTCTAGTAACCCTATAGGCAACGAAAAACACACTGATGGTAACCCTTTTTGCTGTTTTGTTTTGATTCTGCGTTCCGTTCCATGACGTTTGAACTATTTTTAGTGTGAACGATGTGCAGATTAGAGGGGGTCAAAATTAAAAGTGTTCAGATTAGATGAGGTCAAACCAACGGGGGTAGACGGTTCTACTAAATTTTCCGAAGAAATTCCTGGAGAAATCTTTGGGTTCACCGTAGAGTGCAGCGAGCTCATGGTTCATCCTCCTCCGCTACACACCGTTCTCCTGCACGCCACCGAAGATCGTCCTTAGCACGCATCGCTCGAAAACTTCGAGTGCTTGCAGGGCCTCCTCGAGCATTGTCCATGTCTCATGTTCGTAGAGCATCACCGGTCTTATTAGCGTCTTGTACATGGTACATTTGGTGCGGAAGTGAATCTTTTCTGTCCGCAGTTTCTTCTGGAGCCCGTAGTGCACGACTTCCACTGATGATGCTTCTTCGTATTTCACGGCTCACGTTATTGTCAGCCGTTAGCGAGGAACCGAGGTAGACGAGTTCTTCTACTACCTCGAAAGTATCCCCGTCTATCGTAACATCGCTGCCAAGGTTTGTCCTGTCTCGCACAGTCCCACCTACCAGCATGTACTTTGTCTTAGCCGCATTCACCACCAGTCCGACCTTTGCTGCTTCACGTTTCAGGCGGGTGTACAGTTCTGCCACCGTTCCAAATGTTCTAGCAATAATATCCATGTCATCCGCAAAACAGACAAATTGACCGGATTTCGTGAAGATCGTACCCCGACTGTTGAGCCCGGCTCATCGCATAACACCCTCCAGGGCGATGTTGAAGAGTAGGCAGGAAAGTCCATCACCTTGTCGTAGTCCTCGTCGAGATTTGAATGAACTGGATAGTTTACCCGAAATCCTTACGCTGTTCTGCAAACCGTCAATCGTTGCTTTTATCAGTCTGGTCGGCTCCCGGTCGTTTCCCGGGAAAGCTGTTCTCGTCCATGATGTTCCATAGCTCTGTGCGGTCGATACTGTCGTATGCCGCTTTTAAGTGATGCGTTAAGACCTGGTATTCACGGCAGTTCTGGAGGATTTGCCGTACGGTGAAGATCTGGTCCGTTGTCGACCGGCCGTCGATGAAACCGGCTTGGTAACTTCCCACGAACTCATTTACTTTAGGTGAAAGACGACGGAAGATGATCTGGGATAGCACTTTGTAGGCGGCATTCAAAATGGTGATCGCTCGAGAGTTCTCACATTACAAATGGTCGCCTTTCTTGTGAATCGGGCAGATTACCCCTTCCTTCCACTCCTCCGGTAGCTGTTTGGTTTCCCAGATCCTGACTATCAGCCGATGTAGACAAGTGGCCAACTTTTCTGGGCCCATCTTGATGAGCTCAGCTTCGGTACCATCCTTACCAGATGCTTTGTTGGTTTTGAGGTGGTGAATGGCATCCTTAACTTCCCTCAGCGTGGGAGTTGGTTCATTTCCGTCCTCCGCTGCGCTGGCGTCGTCGTCTCCGTTGCCGTTGGCTCCCGTGCCTACGTTCTCCACGCCATTCAGGTGCAGATCGAAGTGGTGCTTCCACCTTTCGATCACCTCACGTCCGTCCGTCAAGAGGCCTCCGTCTTTATCCCTGCATATTTCGGCTCGCGGCACGAAGCCGTTGCGAGATACGTTGAGATTCTGATAGAACTTCCGTGTTTCTTGGGAACGGCACAGCAGTTCCATTTCTTCACACTCCGCTTCTTCCAGGCGGCGCTTTTTCTCCCGAAAGAGGCGGGTCTGCTGTTTCCGCTTCTGTTTGTAACGTTCCACGTTCTGACTCTTGCTGCAGCATTACCGCCCTCGCTGCGTTCTTCTCCTTCAAAACCGTTCTGCACTCTTCGTCGAACCATTCGTTCCGTCGATTCCGTTCCACGTACCCGATGGTGCTCTCGGCTGCGTCGTTGATGGCTGCTTTCTCTGTACTCCAGCAGTCCTCTGGAGGGACCTCATTGAGCTCGCCCTCGCCTGGCAAGCGGCCTCGAGATTCTGCGCGTATGCTGAGGCTCTAGATTGTACCGTGGCGGACGCCGGTACCGTACATTGTTGATGACGGAAAGTTTTGGGCGTAGTTTGACCATCACCAGATGGTGGTCGGAGTCGATGTTGGCGCCACGATAGGTCCTGACGTCGATAATGTCGGAGAAGTGCCGTCCGTCAATCAGAACGTGGTCGATTTGAGATTCCGTCTGCTGTGGTGATCTCCAGGTGAAACGATAAGAAAGGCTGTGTTGGAAAAAGGTGCTACGTCTGGCCATATTTTTGGAGGCGGCGAAATCAATGAGTTGTAGGCCATTTTCGTTCGTCTGCTGGTGGGCGCTCAACTTACCGATCGTCGATCGTTAATTCCTCCTCCTGGGCTACCTGAGCGTTCTAATCTCCTATAATGATCTTGATGTCGTGGCTTGGGCAGCGATCGTACTCGCGTTCGAGCTGCGCGTAGGATGCGTCCTTGTCATCATCAGTACTTCCGGAGTGTGGGCTGTGTACGTTTATTATGCCTCTGCATATCACCCATCACGATGAAAGCTGTTCCCAGCTCGCGTGTGTTGCCGAAGCTCTGGTAGATGGTATGATTACCTCTAAACGTTCGCGCCATGGATCCTGTCCAACACACCTCTTGCAGCGCTACGATGCCGAACCCATGGTCCTTCAGTAGATCGGCGAGTATGCGGGTGCTCCCAATGAAGTTGAGAGATCGGCAGTTCCACGTACCGAGTTTCCAATCGCAAGTCCTTTTTGTTCACTGGGGTCGTTGCCGTTGGTCTCGGTTCGTATTATTCTGTTGCTGATTTTCCGTTACAATGGTTTTTTACGGCTGGCTCGTAGGGCCTGACACCAACCCCCTACTTTCCGGAGGACCATAGTGCACAGTTGAGCTTAGAGTCCTTCCCTGGCACTCGGACGTAGATCAGCCGCCCCTAACATGGGGATCAGAAGCTGTTGTGAGCCGCTCCTCCTGGAGAACAGACGCTCAGGTTTGCCGAAGCAACCCCCCCCCCCCCTTCCCTGTCAGCCTACGACCAAAGTTCCCACCGGGGTTGATTACCCGATCTTCCCTAAGGTTGCTCATAGTTTCCGGCCGGTACCACGAGGAGGTAGGAATAGGAGTTGCTGGGCAGAGGTCAGTGGATCATAATGGGATCCACTCCGTGCCGGAGACATGGAACTAAATGAGTCAAACTCTGGATGCTACTATTTGAAACTACATTCATCCATAGTTTAGTTATGAATCAAGGCGTAGCCAACAACACTTCAAACAACCATTGAACATTGTTCTGGAATTGTATGAATTATACAATTATTTGAATTGGAACGTTTTCGGAAATCATTCACTCCTATATTTTCCTAGCCTTATCGTTCCGCCGAAAATTCAAAATAAACGTCAACCATCAATCTCTGCGAGCAATCAATTAGTGTTCTACTGAGCGGGCACATTCCTCAAACATTTTAACCTAGCTATCAAACTGCAACAAATCCTCCGAAACGCCGAAACACCGCCATCAGCCAGTCAATCTGACGTAGCCGTCGCAGTCGTCGTCAGTCCATAAATCACGCTCCGACAAGATGTTTTGATTAGTTTCGGCTCGAAATGGCCCAAGACGCTATAAATTTTTCACGCTTCTCGACATAGCTGCATTGTTAGGTTTTCCTTTCTTTATTGTTAGCCTATGGCGGAGCAGAGCAGAGCAGATGTCTACTAAGCTGATCGATAATCTCTAGCACACGCGTCCTTCTCGGTAGAGGTGTGCGCCGCCGCGCCACGCCGACGCCGCCGCCGATTATTTTTCGGCGCGCCGCCGCTTACGCCGCCGAGCTTCATTTTTCTACGCCGATCTCAAAAACGCATTGATAAATTGTATTATTTATTGATTTATTTCATTACAATATTTCAAGCAATTCATTGAAGTGACATGCATACATAGCATCAAATTGCACTTAGTTCCACCGGTAGTTGTTCTAAATTCGAAACTTCGTATGTCGCGTCAACGATTTTTTGATAGTGATAAAGTTTGTCCTTTGAATTAAATTGAGTTCACAAGGATACCAGGGGTTCCTGAAGATAACTGATGGCTGAAGAAAGAATGTAGGAATTCCGAAGATTGAAGAAAATGCTAGTGATTCTGAAAAAATGTGTTTGTCGGGTTCATCTCCAGAAGAGATGAAATTTCTCTAGTAACTCTTTTGAGGATTCTTCTAGCAGTTTCGCCAAGAATTCCGCTAAGACTACCCCCGGGAATTCTAGAAGGTCATTCGGGAAATCCGAGGGTTTCCTCCGAGACATCCTCTAGGAGTTTCTCCGGGCATTGCTACAGAAGTTTCACTGGGAATTTTTGTAGTACTTCCTCTAGAAATTCCTCTAGAGTTACTCAGGGTATTCTTTTGGGAGATCCTCCGGGAATTCCTCTAGAAGTTTTCCCTGGAAATTACTTTAAGTAGGAGCACCTCCGGGAATTCCCCCATGAGTTCTTCAACGAGTTCATTCGGGAATTTATTAACGAATTTCTTTGGGAATTCCTTTAAGAGTTCAAAGTAATTGCAGTTCATCCTGTAATTCCTCAAGGAGTTCTTCCGGGAATTTCTCTGGGAGTTCTTCTGGCAAGTTCTATAGCAGTTCCTCCTGGAATTCTTTCAGGAGTTTCTTTAAGAATTCTTCCGGAAATTATTCAAGAAGTTTCTCCGTACATTCCTCTAGAAGTTCCTCTTTGAAATTCTCTAGGATTTCCTCCGGGAATTTCTCTACGAGTTCCTTCGGGGATTCCTTACCGATTTTGTTTCCGGGAATCACACTAAGAGTTTCACCGTGACTTTCTCTAAAGTTCTTCCGGGAATTTGTCTAGGAGTTTGGGGTCAAATTGATCAGTTTAAAACAACTTTTGCGGATAACATTGATGGCAATTCAAATGTTGCCAAAAGAATTTCTGTAAAATCAATACTTAGTGGATTTCCATAAAACCATATGACAGAATTTTGTTCAACAAATTTTAACTTTTAGGCAAATTACTTAAAAAAAAAGAAGATGCCAATTTGGGGCGAAATTGATCAGTATACAAATCATCGGTTAAAAAGAAAAATTTCCTTATCCACTTAATTTAGCTCTTCTAAACCCAAATAACTCGTCAAAACTCTTACTACTAGTGAATTTGGCCAAACTGCTCATAATCGCATAGTTGACGTAAGCGCCATTGTAGTTTCCAACACACTTTTGAAATTTTAACAATGATTAATGCAAAGTTTATGATTTTTTTTCGCGTTGATATCTAGCTAGTGATTAGATCTTGTGCTTTATTGAATAAAACTGGTCATAATCATGCACATTTGATAGATATTAACTTGTGAATGCTGACATTGTCAATGGTGGTTACGTCAACTATGCGATTATGGGCAGCAAATACCAAATTAAATTTTGAAATTTCCTCCCTTAACGCCTAAATGTAGGCAATTTACTTTGAAATAAGTGATACTTGTTACAATAAAGGACTTTTTCGTCAAAAAAAGAACATTTTTAACTTATTCATATTCAGAATCGCTTCATAACTTTCCAACCAAGGCTCCACAAAAATGTTGAAACAAAAAAAATACGGGAAGTCCTAGTGACAATCGATTGTTTAGAAGCAATGATTTCAGCTAAGTAAGAAATACATTGCAAATTCCTAAAAATATATGGCAAAACTAACTTTTTTCTAACCAAATAAAAGTCTAAAATCATCTGTAGACATCTTGATTTATTTATTTATTTATTTGATCTACATCAACAGGCTTACTAGAGCCCCAATGGTGGTTTTAAAAAAAAAATCTAGATGAGATCTAGATGAGGTTAGAAGCTTGAGATCATTGCGACGCTTAGAAGTTCCTGGTATGCAATTAGAATGTAGCACCAAAATGATCAATCAATCAACCACCCCGCTGATCAATTTGACCCCGGTTTACGTTACTTCCGGGAATTCGAATCCTTGGGAATACCTTTTCGAGTTTCACCGGGAAAAAGTTCCCCAGGCAATTTCACTACGAGTTGCTCTATAAGTTTTTGCTAGAAGTTGCACTGGGTATGCCATCAGTTTCCTTCGAAAATTCCTTTAAGAATTCCCCCGGAAGTTCCTCTAGAAGTTCTTCCGGAAATTCCTCTAAAGTTCCGGAAATACATCCAAGAGTTTCCCTGAAGGTTCTTCTAGGAGTTCTCCCAGGAATTTCTCTAGAAGTATCTGAGTTCCTCCGGGAATTCCTCTACGAGATCTTCCGGGAATTTCGCCACGAATTTCTTGGGAATTCTTCTAGGAGTTCCATCGATAATTTTTCTAGAACTTCTCTCAGGAACTTATGTGGGAGTTCATCCGGCAATTTCTTTAGAAGTTCCTCTGGGAATTCCACTACGAGTGCCTCAGGGAATTTCTTTACGCATTTCTATGGGAATATCTCTGTAGATATCCTGCTGGGAATTCCTCAAGAAATTCTTCCTGGAAATCCTTTAAGAATTCATCCGGAAACTCATCTAGGAACACCTCTGGTAATTTCGCTACGAGTTCCTCCTTGAATTCCTTTCCGAATTTCTTCAGCAATTTCTCTAGGAGTTCCTCTGGAAATTCGTTCAAAGGCTTTCTGTCAATTACTTTACTAGTGGCTCTAAAAGTATTTCTGAGAGTTGCACAACGAACGACCGGAATTTACAACGATAATTCTTCTATGAGTTCCTCCGGTAATTCCCCTAAGAATTCCTTCGGAAATTGCTCTAGGAGTTCTCCCGTGAATTCCACTAAGATTTCCTCTGGCAAATCCTCTTAGAGTTCCTCCGGCAATTTCTTTAAGAGTTCTTCTTAGATTTGTTTCTGGAATTCTTCCAGGAGTTTCCCCAAACGTTTCTCTAAGAGTTCATTAGGTGTTCTTTTGGAAATTCGTTTAGGACTTCATCCGGGTATCCCTCTAGGTATACCTACAGGAATGCCTCTACGAGTTCCTCCGGGAATTCCGTTAAGAGTTTATTCGCAAATTCCTCTAGAATTTCTTCCGGAAATTCCTATGGGAAGTCATTCTAGATATTTTTTGGGCAGCTGATTGATGATTCACTATAACAATTATTTCAATAAATTTTCAAAAACCATTTGAAAATAAAAAAAAATTAAAGAAACCGTAACTATAAACATGTCATTGCATCTTCAACATGATGAGTTACTAAAAAATAAAACACTGATATTGATTAATGGAATAAACAAAAAAAAATTATCGCCACGCCGTTTCACGCCGCCGCCGAAAATTCATTCGGCGTCACGCCGATCACGCCGCCGCCGCCGGCCAAAAAGGTGGAAAACGCCGCCGCCGACAGATTTCAAATCGGCGCACACCTCTACTTCTCGGCACGCAGCAACAGCAAACGGAAAGCGACGCGCCGCCACGCAGCATTCGAGGAATTCACCGCACCCGCACCGCGACCCAGTGGAGTCGAAGCATAAAAATTTCAACAAGAGTGGCGCATCGGAGGCATGCGACACATTTCCCGATCAGATCGGGAAAACATAGAAAAGAACTAACAGGTTGTGTAGTTTTTTTTTACATATGGCTTAAATTTGAAAGATTAGTATAAAACATAATAAATGCATTAATATGCATTTTTATAAATCTCTAAAAAAGAGCTATCTGACACACATTCACCAATACTCATCGTTGTAGCAAAATTTCATAAAATGTTATTCTTTTTATAACTGTTGTTATCACAATAATATAAAAATATCGCTACACGATTCCAATCGGGTACATACTGCCGGCTACGGGGGCGACTCTAAATTTAATTAACTGCCCCCCTTCTGGGACTGTCTGGTTCCGTTCCGTTCCGTTCGGATCCGATCCGATTTCACGAATGGGAATAGTGGCTTATTGTCGCCACAACGGTTATTGCTGCGAAAACAACAACAACGACAGCGTGCGCTGTCTCGGCGGGATTCCATAGGGGACAAACTCTCTGTGTTTTTGTCTAGCGATCGGAATGGCTGACGGTTGCCGCCAACTCAAACAAAACTAGCTAGGTATTCCAACTGTTTTTAGTCATCACATGGTGACACGGGTGGCGGCCGCATGGCGTGGGCGTGTATGCTACTGTCCTACTGGCGACATGAACCAAAACTCCGTTTTCGGTTGACTGCAACATGTTTTCATTATACCTTATTAAAGAAAACGAATAATTTTCATATTCAACCGTGGGCCGCGAGATATTTCTTTCAGGATTATTTTCCTGTCTAACCCTTGGAGAAACACTTTGACGTAAGAGTCTTAAAGGATATCGATTACGTGCAAGCTTCCTGAGTCGCCTTACCACTCCCTTTGTCCTCGGAAGGTAGGCAGGGTCATCACCACGTCTGCTTCCAACTTCTCTGCAAGTATTAAGAACTCCACGATTTTACAACCTGAAGGCTGAGACCTTATCAGAAGGCCACCAGAAGGAGTTGTTGACATTGGGCCTCCACCTGCCTCAGCCCTTACCGGAGACCTTTTTCCAACCGCGGGCTTGTATCCAACCCAGTAGACCGACTCCACGACAGCAACGCTACCAAGATGTTCTCCCCGCGGCCTTTTAATCGATGTAAGGGTCGATTTCAACCACAGAGCACTGGTATGACCTACGTAGCCGACACCGAACCGTTGAACCACCACTTGTATAGCGTCTGCACTAGCCATTGTCCGAAACCAGGCGCCACCTCTTCTGTAGCTCCAAGACTATGTGAGTGATAACCGTTGAAACAGTATTCCAGAACAAAATGTGTTCTACAGTTTCCTCTAAACCAAACATTCGAGAGAAACCGTATGATCGAAACGACGTAGATACTGTCGGAAGCAGCCATGGCCTGAAAGGACCTGAGTCAGGTGGAATGTTACTTCCCCATGGCGCCTTTTAACCCAGCAACCTACTCTCAACCTGCGGGTCCACCTTCCTTTCGTGGAACTGTCCCACGCGCGCTACCATTTTACCATGGAGGCCATCCTGGCAGTCCTGCGTATGCCTCTTGTGCCGCGCATTTCGAAGCATTCCATGTCCTCCCTGATAAGGAAGCCGAAAGAAATCCATACTAGTGATGACGCGGAGCACGTCGTGTGACACGGTGTGGTGTAGGTACGGTATACGGTTTTGCAGGCATGATCAACGTGGCTACCGAAGGTAAGCATATCGTCAATCATCACACCCAAGTGTTTCGGTTGTTCACGACCACAACCTAAGATTTGTGGTGAGCCAATTCCAGTATTCTGGATCTCGTCCACTCCTCCGCTTCTTCTATCGATTTCCCGTGGACTTCCACCGTAATGTTGTCAGCGAAGCCGACGATCTCCAGCCCCACCGGGAACTTGGCCCTCAACATCTCGTCGTACATGACGTTCCCTAACATCTGACCAGACCCAGGTTATGTGAGTGCACTTCCGAACCACCTCTGTGTCTATAGTACTCGATTCTGGAAGTTCCTTCCAAGAATCTTGTACAGGTACTCAGGTATTTCCAGACGCAGGAACGCATCGGCAATAGCCGTCCAACTGGCGCTATTGAACGCGTTCCTTACATTCAGAGTCACTATTGTACAGTAGCGAATCCCCTTCCTCTTACGCTGGATTGGCGCTATGTCAACGGTATTTGTAATCGACAGGATAGCGTTTACGGTCGACCTCCCCTTCCAGAAGCCGTACTGGCTACTCGAGAGACCATTTACACCCTCGGTGTACCTCAACATTCTATTGAGGATGATCTTTTCGAGCACTTTCCCCGCCGTGTCGATCAAGCATATTGGTCTATAAGCTGTAGGACCCGGGTGGTTTCCCCGCCTTTGGCCTTCCTACCAACCATCATGACGCGGAAAAAGCCTCTCGATGAACACCTCTGAAGATTGCTCTGTAGGAGCCAATACACCTCTCGTCTTGACCATCACGATCTTGTAGGTATCACCCCACTGAGTTCCTCGGAGCAGGCTTCTTTGCTTGCCTTTATCTTGGTTTTCAATGCGGCTTTTACAGTGGCGAACACCACCCGTCGTTAGTTTCGCTCCTCCTCTGATCGTGCTCGCTGCATCCGCCACCTAGCTCGTAGGCAGGCCAGGACTACACAAAGTAACGTCAATAATCGACACCCCCCCCCCCCCCCCGTTCCGACTTAACATTCTCTTGGTACCGACATTTGCAAGGTCGACATCTATTATGGCCAGTTCGTAAAACGGCTTCCCCATTCCACGGCCCAGTCATTGAAGTCACCCGCTATTACCACCGGCGATCGCCCTGTCAGAACAGTCATCATACAGCTCAGCATCTGCGTTAACTGTTCGATCGAACAGGTAGTAGACACCAACTTCTGGACGGGGTATTCGTCCGTCGTCCATATAGCCACAATTTTTCCGAACCCATCCGCGACTCAATTATCGTTGCCGGCGGGTACTCGGTATGGGTCCGCTATGATGGCGAAGTCCGTTCAGTGACTCATGACAAAGCAGTTGTTGAGCTGCGTCACAGTAGTGGTTCAGGTTCAGCTGAACCTGCAAAGTGATTTGTTCACTACGGCTTTCTTGAGGGCCAGGCACCTTCGACCACCCGTTGTGTGCTTGTTGTCCGCGGATTTCCCGAATAAAAATCAAACATTTGGCTGGACTCGTGCAGCCTTGTGCCTTGTGGCCTTCACCGCCACGTCGCATACACAGCTGCCCAATCAGGGTCTTTGCAGTTCCATGGCTTGTGTTCTGGTTCCAAACACCAGAATCAAGCCTCTGGTGGCTCGTGCAATGTCAGTTGGACCCAACTTGAACTTACCTTCTTTAACGAACTTATTTGCGTCCATTACACGTAGCTGCGTGAAGAGCTCTTCCTCTTCGGTGGCCTCGTCTAGGTTCTTCACCTTCAGAGTCGCCTCCGCTCTGTCTCTCACCTCGACACCCTCGCCAAGGACCTCTTCCGTTTTTTGTAGGCAGCACCTTAGCGCTTTTTGTCGCGCTTTAGCTCAAGGACCAGTTCACCCGTACGAGTACGTCTAATACTGTGCACGTCGGCTCCCAGATTCACGAGCTTGGCGTCGCATCGCATCGCCTTCAAGACTTCCGAGTACTTAGAAAGTTCTCTCTTTATGACGAGAGCGTCGTCGCCCTTTTCACGCTTGGCACATGCCCTCCTTCGTTTCTTAGGCCTGGTGTCGCTATGCTTCTGTTCATCTTCTTCTTCTTCTTCTGCTCAACAATGGTCCAGGGGGCGACTGACCAGCCCTTTCGTGTGGTTGAAGAGGACCAATCAGTGGTCGCAACCCCCCTTTCCCTTCGATCCGGGACAGTCACCCTTCCCATTTTTCTGGGACGCCTGTTTTACTACCGTCTATTGGGTCAACAGCTGCCTAGCCTTGAATGCTCTGCTTGATAGTTCCTCACCTGATGGCTACCTGCTACCTTACACGCTTCTGTGATTGCTTGTCATAAGCAATAGCATCCGCTACAGCTTTGGGGCTACCCGCGAAAGCGAAAGCCTCCGTCTTGACGTCGTAACCTTTGCTTTCGCTGGTTCTGCCGCTGCTGCAGTTTCCACGAACTTCTCGTGGTCTTGATAGGCTTTGTTCCTTGACTTTCGAAGTCGCAACAGGGCATGCTTGAAGTCCTCGCCAAGCTACTGCACAGCCACATCCATCGTAGGCAGAGAGCCCGTTTCGCTTTTGATTGATGGCACTCATCAACCGCGCTCCGTCCACTATCTTCCCAGAACCGTCATAACTTTTGAACCAATTGGCCAATGTTTAACCGTTATGTGTCCGACAAACTTTTTGCTTTTTTCTACGCCGTGCTTTTTAAATGGGCGCTGGGTACCCGGGTACCCTGTCGGCCACATAAGGGTTAATATTTTTTCACGAATGAAATGATTATTGGGTCAAGATCTAGGAGCAAGACAGATCTAACGAGAGAAAAATTGTGCTCAAAATGTTGTTCAGAATTCCTCACAATTCCTCAGATTTTCTCCCATTTATACCAAAGTGTGGTCTGGCACCAATGTCAAACTGCAAAGTGTTGCACGGGCTGAATGAAAATTGCAGTTTTGGGGATGTCTTCCATAAAATTTCGCCGATCATCGATAAAAAGAGTAACTCAGAATTTCTCAGAGTTGCTCTCGTTTGTACAGTGTCCTGCCCCTAAGTCAAGATTGAAAAAAAAGTTTTTTTTTTATGATTTTTACAATGTTGGACCACAACGACTATATTTTTTTTATATTTTTGCCTTTTTTGTACACTAAGTGTACTGGAAAGGCTATATGTTCACTTCAAGAATGACTTTATGATAGAAGGCCCGGAGTGTCGAGTCACATATACCAATTAACTCAGCTCGACGAATTGTGGTGATGTCTGTGTGTGTATGTGTGTGTACAAAAAAACTCACATCACTTTTTGGCAGTAAACCTCAACCGATTTTTATCACCGACGGTTCATTGGACGCGGAAAATGGTCCCATTATTTCCTATTGAAAATGGTTCGAATCGGTTATGCCGTTCCTGAGTTATGGCCATTTAGGTGTACCGGGCCAGTACCCCAGGAAGGGGCCAAATATGAAAATACCGAACGAATGGTATGCAGGAAAATAGTCTCAGGACATATCTGAACCGGTAGTACTCCGGAATCGGTTCCGGAAGTCTCACCAGAAGTGGCCAAATATAAAACCAATAACCTGAAGTACGCTAAGCAGGAAAATAGCCTTAGATCACAGCAGACTACCGGTAGTGTTTCAGAGCCGGTTCCGGGTGTCCCGCCGAGAGTGGACAAATATAAAAGTGAACCAAACCCATGCATGCATGCACATCAAATCGCGGATCTTTAGATAACCTGATGAACGGTCAGCAATAAAATGGATTCAGACCATATTTAGGAAAACCAGTAGTATTCCGGAACCAGTTCCGTGAGTCCCGCCGGAAGTGGTCAAATGTAGATGGGAACAAAACCCATGCATGCGAGACATTCAATAGCAGCTTTTTCGATAACCTGAAGAACGCTAAGCAGGAAAATAGCCTTAGATCACAGCAGAGACTACCGGTAGTGTTCCAGAGCCGGTTCCGGGTGTCCCACCGGGAGTGGACAAATATAAAAGTGTACCAAACCCACGCATGCGACACATCAAATCGTGGCCCTTTGGATAACATCATGAACGGTTAGCAAGAAAATGATTTCAGATCATATTTAGGAAAACCAGTAGTATTCCAGAACCAGTTCCGGGTG
Organism: Aedes albopictus; assembly: GCF_035046485.1. Lineage (NCBI taxonomy): Eukaryota > Metazoa > Arthropoda > Insecta > Diptera > Culicidae > Aedes > Aedes albopictus. The sequence goes on from NC_085138.1 coordinate 341,310,264, forward strand.
TCCCACCGGAAGTGGTCAAATGTGTATGGATGGGAGCCAAACCCATGCATGCGACACATTAAATCGCGGCTTTTTTGAAAACCTGAAGAACGGTTTGCAAGAACACAGCCTTTGATCACATCAGAGACTACCGGTAGTGTTCCAGAGCCAGTTCACATCAAACCGCGGCTTTTTAGATAACCTGATGAATGGTTTACAAGAAAACAGTCTCAGATCACATTAGAGACTACCGGTAGTGTTCCAGAACCCGCTGGGTATGTCCCGCCAGAATGACCAAAATGTAAAGTGAATCAAATCCATGCATGCACATCAACTTGCGGCTTTTAAGAAAACCTGTTGAGCAGTTAGCAAGATACTAGTTTCAGACGGTTCCGGGTCATTTGGCCGAACGCCATTTGGCCGAATGCCGTTTGGCCGAACGCCATTTGGCCGAAAGGGTCGTTTGGCCGAATGCCATTTGGCCGAATGCCGTTTGGCCGAAAAATGAATGATTAACTTAAGTGACCATACCACTGTTCCCCGTCTCAGTATGACTCGAAAGAACAGCATATGATTCAAAGAAGGAAAAATATTTGACAAAGTATTGGCAATGTCAACGCCAACTAATCCCTACATATCAAAACTAGAAAGAATAGCCTATGATTAAAAGAAGGAAATATTTCTGATGACCATATTGGCTTAAACTTCCTCTGAATTCTTTTGATCATGATTCGGCCAAACGGCATTCGGCCAAAAAACCCTTTCGGCCAGATGGCATTCGGCCAAATGGCGTTCGGCCAAATGGCATTCGGCCAAACGGCATTCGGCCAAATGGCCGGACACCGTTTCAGACCATATTTGAGACAATAGGTACAGTCTTGGAACCAGTTCCGGGTATCTCACAGGAAGTAGTAAAAAAAACAGTGAAAATAAACAACGTAAGCGATAAATATGTGTAAGAGGACTAAATCTTGACAAAACTGAAGCAGGCTCATCTAATCACACCTTTTCAAATTCCTGAGTTGTAAATATAAAATAGGGTGGGGGTTGCATGGGAGAATTGAAATTTAATCGCATCAACATCGAACAAAGTTTTTCAATCCCTTTTTGCGTCTAAAATTCCGACTGGTTGCTCCTCGTGCTCTGTGATATGGTTCAAATTTGAATTGGATTCAGTATGGAAAGTTTCACTTGCTTCCATTTTTTGGTCAAATTTTATGAGTCTTGTAACCAATAATGATAATAAAATATAACCTAAAGTGTGAAAAAAAAAGTTGATCGAAGACTTGATTTTTGGTAGTGAAATAAGTTAAATTATAGCTTGTTATTATCGTCTTGTCTTGGTATTGATCGGCCTCCAGTAACAGTAAAGGTGGTCAAGCAGTCAACTAAGAGGTCAGATATTTTTTCAGCTCTGCCTATACATTGAACATAATGTCGGAGTGCCATCGGAAAGTTTCCCAACTCTATGATGGCTTGGATAAAATTCTTGCTTTTATAAATACAGTATTCACAGGATTCAAGACTACGCTTACGTTGACGGAAATAGCATGAGTACTTATTCGACAAGAAAGGTACTATCACCACTAGGTGGATTAATCAAGGTTTATAACAAAAGTTTAACTATTTTTGCATATTATACTAAAAAGTCGTTTTTGAGCTGCATTTTTTTGAAATTTTCAAGTTTTGTGCTCATATACGTATGGAATGACCATGAATCTCCATCACTTTAAAATGCAGTTTATTCTATTTGAACTTTAATTAGTAAAAAAATACAATACCAGCGAATTCATCTTCTGCAGAGTGCTAGTCCTGGAAGAATAGCTTCAGACATTCCTTCAGAAGGTCCTTCTGAATTTCTCCATAAATTCCTTCTCAATTTCGTCCGGAAGTTTCTAAGATTCATTCAGGAGTTCCTGCTGAAATTACTCCAGCAGATTTTTCTGGTGTTCCTCCAGGAATTAAATCTGGGAATCCACAAGAAATTTCTTCTTAGATGCATCAAAAAATTCGTTGGGGTTTCCTTTTTTAAGAATCCTTCCAGCAGTTTTTTTTCGGTAATGATTCAAAATTTTCTTCTGCGGTTTTTCAATGGGTTCTTTCTGAGATTCCTCATGAAGTTTCTTAGAGTGTTTCTTGGATTCCTCCAGAAGCTCTTTCGAGGATTCCCTCCGAATACCTCCTGACATTCCTTCTCCAAAAGTTTCTAATATTGACCAGAAGTTGCTTCTGGGATTTATCCAAGAGTTCTTTCAAAAATTCATCCTTCTGGGAATTTCAATCGTGATTTCTTCCGGAGTTAACTCCTTCCTTTTAGGATTTCTTCAAGAGTTTTCTGGGATTTTCCAAGGAGTTTCTTCTGAGATTCCTCTTTTTAAAATTCCGAGATTTCCTCAGGAATTCCTTCCGAGATGCAGCCTTTATTTTTCCTGGAATCCTCAACGAGTTTGTTCTGGTATTTCTCAACAAGTTTCTTCTGAGATATTTCCGATAGCTCTTTCTGGGATTGATCCAGGAGATCTTATCTGGATTCCACCAAAAAAATCTTGCGGGGTTTTTCATTCTAATCGGGATTATCCCTGGAACTCCTTCTAGAATTCCTCCAAGAATTTCTCCCACACTTTCTTTCGGGATTCCTTCAGGATTTTCTTCGGAGATTACACCAAAAGTTCCTTGTGGGATCCTTTTAAGAATTCCCCCTGGATTCATTCCAAGTTTCATCTCCGGTACTGCTTAAAAAGTTCCTTCCAGTAATTCTTTCTGAAGTTCCAAGAATTCACCCAGGAAAAAATCTTGGTGGATTCCACCTAGAACTTATTCCGAAATTACTTCGGAATAGCATCTCAGCATTCCTCCTTCATCCCCAAAATTGTTTTATGGAATATCTCCAGGAGTTTTTACATCAATATTTTCCAACAATTATGCCACCCATTTTAAAGCCCAAAAATCATAAATTAACCAATACATCACTTCCCAAAAAACATCAATTTCCTTCGTCACAATCCATTAATTCAAAACCTGATGCACCGACTCTTTCCAAATGAAACACATTCCTCGGCGGTGCCGAACTGACTTCCCATCTCGGTTTGACAAATTTACGACCTCCAGAATCACACACTTGCAAGCTCAAACAAGTAAAGGAAGTAGACCCCCCGAGCTACCCAAAACAAAAAAAAAAAACTAGTGCCGAGGAAATCTGTGGCCACCACGTGCCGAGACGAGCATACCGCCGCACCGTCCTCCGTTTTCGGCATCATTATAAATTTACATCAATGATCCGGGGCGCATCTGATCCGGCTTCACTGAATGTGTTTTTGTTCTAGGTTTGAAACGGAATTGCTCTATGATGCCCTTAGTGTGGGCCAAAATAAATCATATGTAGTATTCTTCATCTTACCTATTCAAACAAAAGCAGTTTTTGTGTTGTGGTCTCGTTGGAGTTTTAACTTTTTTTTGTCATTATTATAGAGACTTTCAGCCTAGGGCTGGTTCGTCTCTTCAAGTTTTATATTATTTGGTGTACATAAAGTACTTTCACCAGGAAATCATTGTTTATTTTTATGAAAAAAAAAAAAGTGATTAAGTTATGGAGGATCATGTCAAAACGGATAGTATTATTTGAAAGAATAACATTTGGAATGTAATTCCTAATAACGTATGATTTCTTTATTTGAAGAACTATAACAACTAAGATCTAAAAATGTAATGCTCATACACTTTTTATACATCGAAATAACTTTCTCCAAATAATCTGCTACTAGCGACAGCACTTTTCTTGCTTCAACTGAGTTTGGATTTCCAGAGGACGGAACACCCACAATTAAATTTAAAAATCCACATATTACTGTTCACCATATAAACTTGGACCACCCTAACTACACATGAAACATAGCCAATTGTCATCCATCCAAAAGAAAAGCGAGTCGAATTGAAATTTGAGCCGGCCGTCATTGCGATGCACGGTGGTGACAGACCGGGGAAAAACGAGCGGAAAAATGGTCATTTGTCTTGCTGTCCGACTGTGTCATCATCGTCGCACGAACCTTTGAGTTTTCATATGTACAGTACATATGTGCGAGCGAGATTGGTTGTGACTTGTGACAGTGCCAGAAAAAAAGGGACTTTGTGTTGGCACGAGCCAACCAACAACGAGTCATGAAGATGATAATGGCCTTTCACGTGCCGCCGCAGCCTGTCTCATTGTGTGTGGTTTTGGCGTTTTGCGTGTTACACCTGAGACTGAGAACTAGTCAGATTGATTGATGATCTGTTTTAATGTAGTCTGATAAAATTAGGTACATGGTGAATTTGTAAAGGTTCCTTTAAAGATATTTATGCATTGATACTTAAAATTCATAAGTAATTGTAAATTGATCTTCGAGACTAACTTCGGTCCGCACTCTATGAAGTTCAGGTGAAACTCTAGAAGGAATGAGGAAATTTCTGAAAAGACTTTTGAAAAAAGTTGTGGAGGGTGTAGGATAGGATATTTGAGCATAATAATAAACATAAATTAAAATTCCTGGACAAAATCTGCAGTTGCTAGTGAAACTTTGGAATGTATATTAAAAAATTGGAAAAAAATAGAGAAAAAAATTTACAAAATTTCTTGGCGAATCTGCCAAATATTTCAATTGACTTCTGAAAGCATTCCTATGACGATCTTAGTGCCGCCATTTGGCCACTGCCTTCCCAGCTGCCGTTAATGTGGACGGGTTGACTCTCTCTCTCTCTCTCTCTCTCTCTCTCTCTCTCTCTCTCTCTCTCTCTCTCTCTCTCTCTCTCTCTCTCTCTCTCTCTCTCTCTCTCTCTCTCTCTCTCTCTCTCTCTCTCTCTCTCTCTCTCTCTCTCTCTCTCTCTCTCTCTCTCTCTCTCTCTCTCTCTCTCTCTCTCTCTCTCTCTCTCTCTCTCGCCATCGTTACAACCAGAAACGAATTGAAAAAAAAATTGTCTCCCTCCCTTCCAATTTCCACTCACACCACAGTTTATATAACGCCTACAAGTTATGCAACCAAAGCGTGCTGTGCCGCTTGATCGTTTTTTAGGAGACGGTCGAAAGCTTTTCCGTAATCAATGAACACCAGGTAGAGAGATTCTTGGAATCCATTGATATGCTAAGGATAACTTTGCAGAGGACTTTGATAACGATACACAGTAATATGATGCCCCGCCAATTACACAAGTTTACCAAATAAAACGAAAGTCGTGAACTTCTGTCAACGACCAAAATTTTTGAAGCACAATTTAGTGCTGATTTCAAAAATTAAAATAGAACAGTTTTTGAGTTTTACCTCAATATCGAGTTTTGTAACTTTTCAAAATATGTAATTTACTAAAATTCAAATATATTGCGTTTTGTTCAACCAATTTTAAATCTTTTTCCATAAATTAAAAGCTGAATACAAAACCATTCGATCATCTGAATACAGGTTTTGCGTCAGATTGATGAAATTCAATATATTGGCGAGTTTTGGGGACGATCTTCTTAAATTTTATCAAAATTTCCAAAATTTTTTGAAGAAATGTATTTTTTTCAATAAGAAAAAAAAACAACTTAAAAAATTTTTCTCGACGTTTATTTGACATATCATATGTAGGCGAGTTACAGTAAAAATTTCAGCTCAATCGGAGCATTGATTACGAAGAATGAGATGTTTGAAGTGAGCGACTTTGCTTAAAAATAGAACAAAAATCGATTTCAAATCATCAACGTTGTATGGGAAGTCGAAAAATTTTCCGCCCTACTGTATTTTTTTTCCTTCGCGTTTTCGAATTCAGGGCATGATTCTACACCAAAAATGACCATCAGCTTATCGAGTTCAAAAATGTTGTAAACTAGTGTTATCGCATACAGTCCTTTTGGGTACCTTTACTAAGACGCCTTGTATTCAGTCGGCCGGTAATGTCGCGATTTCCCATATGTTGCAGAATAATAGAGGCGGTAGTTGTGCGGATACTACGGGGTCAGTTTTGTCACCGGTGTTTGCGCCTTTCTCGCCTTCGTCGGCTGGGGAGTTCACCCACGCTCTTTTGTCACGCCTACATGAGTGTTTCACTTCCTTTTCAAGAGCCAAAAGCTCTTGACGGGCTACTGCTTTGGCTCCTCGTGTTTTCGCTCGCTTTATCGCGACATTGGCGTTCCTTCGCTCCTTTATCTTTCTCCAGGTGTCATCTGTGATCCGAAACCCTTAGAATTTTTTTTTTCATTTTTCATTAGATTTCATTCATAATTTATCATTTAGATCTCGCTTGAAGTTCCTTCACAGATTCTTCCAGAAGGATCCCGCATTGTCTCTACTTGATCAACCAAGGATTCCTCCAGAAAATTATCAGGGATGCCTCCAGGATTTTCATCATTGTTTTTTTTTTCAGAAGATCTCTTCAGAGATTAGTCTAGAAGTTCCTTCAAGGATTCCTTCTGAAGTTTCTGCAGGTATTTCTACATGAGTTTATTTAGGAACTAGTCCAGGAGTTACCTCAGAGATTCCTCCAGGAGATCCTTCAGAAATTCTTCTAAAATTCCAACATGGGATTTCTCTTGACGTTCTGTAGGTATTGCTGAGGAAGACCCTTCAGGAATCACTCCAGTAGTTTCATCAGGAGTTCTACAGGAATTCCTTCTAGCAGCCCTCCTGAAATGTCTTCAAGATTTCCTTTTGAGCTTCCTTCGGGGATTCCTTTTGGAATTACATCGAGATGCCTCATGAAGTTCGTTCAGGGATCTTCCTAATACCTCCAGTAGGTTTCAGGGATGCCTCCAGGTATTTATTAGGAACTCCTAAAGAAGTTCGCTAAGCTATTTAAACCGGAGTTCACTCAGATGTCCTTCCGGAAGTTCCTTCAAAGATTCTTTATGGAGGATTCATAAATGCCTCCGGGAGATTCATCAAGAATTCCGTATGAAGTTTCTTTAGGAATTCATGTAGGAGGTCTAGGGGTTCCTGCAGGGATTCCTTCTGAAGTGAAATTCCTACTGGAGTTCATACAGAAATTAGTCCAGGAGTTTCTTCAGAGATTTCTCCAGGAGTTCAAGGTATTCTAGCCGATGTTTCTTCAGAGATTCCTCCTGAATTTCTTCAGGGACTCCTACAGAAATTTCTTCAGAGAATCTTACAGGAGTCAGCCGGGGCTCAAATGGACCCGGATAATCGACCAAACGGCAACTCATGATGGACCCCCAATCGGACTGAAAAAAGGAACAAGAGCCACACATCTACATCCTCGTGCTCATCATTCTACCATGGACAGGGTAGAAAATGACAGCAGCGCAAAGGCTGCCAGTTCGATATAGTAGAATAAGAATGAATAGAATACATTTAGGCGCTGTACAAAGTGTAAATGCAGCTGCTAATTGGAATGGCTCACGCAGTGCCCTAGTGGACAAAAGAGCTGTAAATTAGGTTAAGTTATTGAAAAATAAAAAAAAATCTTGCAGGAGGATCCAAGGTTACCTCCAGGAGACTTCAGGGATTCCCCCAAAAGTTATTCAGGGATTCCTATATAAGAGTTCTTTCTGTGATTCATTCAGGATATCCTTAAAGAGTTCCTCGAGAAGTTCCTGCAGGGATTCTTCCAGAAGTTCTCCAAAGATTGCTCCTGGGGTTCTTTCTGATTGCAGGTTGAGATTGAGATTTGTAACGGATGTCTCTAGGAGTTACATAAGAGATATCTCCAGAAGCTCATTCAGGAATTCCTACAGGAGTTCTTTCAGGGAATTTTGTAGTACTTCCTTCAATAATTTCCTAAAGATTATAATCAGGCACATCACCAGGATATTCTTGAGGGATCTTTCATAGAGCTTCTAGAAGTATTCCTCCAGGAATTCTTCAGGGGACACCTCCTGCAAATCCTTCCCCCTTCAAAAAGCTTCCCTTTGGGAGAATCCGCTGAGATACCTACCGGAAATCGCTCGGGCATTCCCCCTGGAATTCCTGCAGGGATTTGTCCTGTAATTTCTTCGGGGATTCCTTCTGGACTTCCTTCAGGGGTATCCCTGGACTTCCTTCCTCCAGGAATTTCTTCGGAGATTTCTCCTAGAATGCCTTCGGGAATTTCTCCTGGAATTCTTCTTCTTAAAATTCCTTCAGTGATTATTCCTAGATTATCTTTCTGGGTTTCCTCCTTGGCTTCCTTCAAGGCTTTCTCCTCCAATTCTTTTGGGGATTCCTCCTGATATCCCGTCGTGGATCGTGGACAGCTCCTGGAACTTCTTTGGTGATTTCTCGTAGAATTCCTTCGGAGATTCTTACTGCAATTACTTCGGGGAGTCCTCATGGAATTCCTCCGGAAATCCCTCCTGGACTTCCATCGGGGATTCCTCCTGGAATTCTTTCGGGGATTTCCTCTGGAAATCCTTAAAAGATTTCCCCTAGAATGCATTCTGGAATTCCTTCGAAGATATCTCCTAGATTTCCCATGAGGATTCCTCTTGAAATTCTTTCGAGGTATCCTATTGAAAATCCTTAGAATATTCCACTTGGAAATCCTTCAGAGATTCCTCCCAGAATTCCTTCAGGGGTTCCCTTTGGGATTCCTGCAGGGATTTCTCCTGTAATTTCTTCGAGTATTCCACTTGGAAATCCTTCAGAGATTCCTCCCAGAATTCCTTCAGGGGTTCCCTTTGGGATTCCTGCAGGGATTTCTCCTCCCAAGTAACAATCTTAATTCTATTTGGTTTTATTTGTTTTTATGATAGTATTATCGGAACATTGCATATTCTAGTTGATCTTATCGGAGTCTCAGCTGAGCACAACTATTCTTCGTCAATATGTGATTTTAAAAACACCTCCAAGAATTCTTGAGGTTCAGTTCATAAAACCATAAACACAACAAGAGCTGTTGAACTTATTTTCAGTTTTATAAGGTTCGTGTAGTTATCTTCAATCATCCGTTCTTGATCAAGAGTAACTGTTCTCGCATAAGAACAGTTTGGTACATGAAAAATACAAGAAAAAACTCAAGCATCAGATTTTGATTCTCATCGTTCCATTATTGCTGCCAATCAAGAACACCTACCCGGAAACCCAACCGCATCGCGGTGCAGTGTCAAGTTCCTCCGGTTGCAGCATTCGAAATGAGGTGGGTATGGTCATCTAGGACGTCGTTTCCCGTGCAATCGGGGTTCCAATCATCGATCTTCAAAATCAACAACTACTTACCTGTTGGAAGTGCTGACCGGAGGAATGAGGCACTGCACCGCATCAAGGCCGAAAAAGGTCTGCCTGTTTGGCAACGGTACCGGTCTGATAATTAAATTCATCGGGCGAGAGTCACAAAATCCACCGCGGTGCGATAATTTATTGTTTGTTTACTATTTGGCGTACATGATTTATGACGTTCTTGGCGGAGTTTGCATAAACCTATATCAAGAACGTTATAAACCTGAGTACTCTTGAGTAATACTTCTTACCCTTGCATAAGATGAAATAAATTTAAGGCGTTCTGGATGGAGGCCAACTAGGCTGCATTGAGAACGTTGTAAATCCTAGTATTCTTGAGTTATGCTTTTAGCTCTGGCATGAGTTGAAAGAAATTTAAGACGATCTTATAGTGATGTTGATTAAAACCATCGATGATGGACCGACCACCGGCCTAGATTTCAATGGAAGCCATGTTGAGAAAACTCATGAACAATGTTCTCACGACCAGGAATAATATTTTTGAATATTTTATTAGTGCATTATAACGGAAGCGCGTTGCAATTTTTGGAAGTATCTTGCAACATATATACGATGAATTTCGCTTGGCATTTGGCATCCTTGTTACACCACGGAAATATTTCCAATTTGTGTAATAAATTAATCCCGATTACAATAATGTGTCATTTTCATTGTGTTTTTAATTTCAATTTAATTCACCAAACTTTTCTGTCGACATAAAAGCTGCATCAGCAACAACACTGACAAATTTATTATCGTTTTATCGTGCACTTGAAGAATTCTACAAGGAGAGAGCAACTCGCCTTGAGGACAACTTGGGAAGTACAACAAGTTTTAAGAGAAATTTAAAAACAATTCTCCAAGAGCATCTTAGGATGGGCCTCTTTGGTCTTATGGCGGGTTTATGGTTGAGTTGATGTCGTGTTGCAGAGCAATTTGGTTTATGCATGGTTTTAAAGAACAGGTGTTGAAGAATACTTCAAAAGCATTATAAAATTAATTTTGTTACTTGGGCTGGACTTACTTCGGAGATTCCTCCTGGAATTAATTTGGAGATTCCTCCTAGAATCCCTTCGGGGATTCCTCCTGGAATTCTGCTGGGATTTTCTTCTGTACTTCCTTCATATATTCCTCCTGAATTTTTTTCTTGAAATTCCGACGCGGATTCCTCCTGGTTTTTTTTGGGTGTCGTCCCGGGATTCCTTTGGTGATTCCTCTCACAATTCCTTCTTCACAATCCGCCTGAAATTTCTTCAGAAATTCGTCCTGAAATTCTTTCGGGATTTCCCTCTAGAATTTCTTCTAGAATTCCGTCTGGACTCCCTATGGGGATTCCTTTTGGAATTCCTTCGGGGTTTCCTCTTGAAAAACCTCTGAGGAATTTTTTCGGAGATTTCTCCTGGAATTCCTTCGAGTATTTCTCCTGGAATTCTTTAATTGGATTTCTCTTGGAATTCCTTCGGGCATTCTTTCTGGGCTTTCTTCAAGGAATCTACCTAAAATTGTTCCGGGAATTCCTTCGGGATTTCCTCTTCGAATTTCTTCAATAATTCCTCCTGCAATTCCTTCGGGATTCTTCACAGAATTGCTCCGCATATTCTTCATGGAATTTCTTCGGGGATTCCTCCTGGAATTCTATCGGGGTTTTCTTCTGGACTTCCTTGATGGATTCCTCCTGAATTTTTTTAGGGGATTCCTCTTGAAATTCCGACGCGGATTCCTCCTGGAATTTTTTGGGGTGTCCTCCCGGGATTCCTTTGGTGATTCCTCTCACAATTCCTTCTTCACAATTCCGCCTGAAATTTCTTCAGAAATTCGTCCTGAAATTCTTTCGGGATTTCCCTCTTGAATTTCTTCGAGGATTCCTTCTGGACTCCCTATGGGGATTCCTTTTGGAATTCCTTCGGGGTTTCCTCTTGAAAAACCTTCTTCTGAGATTCCTCCAGGAGTTCCTTCGGGTATCCCTCCTGGAATTCCTTCATTGGATTTCTCTTGGAATTCCTTCGGGCATTCTTCTGGACTTTCTTCAAGAAATCTACCTAAAATTCTTCCGGGGATTCCTCCTGATATTCCGTCGGGAATTCCCCCTAGAATTCCTTCCGGATTTCCTCTCCAAAATTTCTTTGAAAATTCCTCCTGCAATTTCTTCGGGATTCTTCACAGAATTGCTCCGGATATTCATCATGGAATTTCTTAGGGGATTCCTCCTAGGGTTCCTTATGTAATGTCGTCAATGCTCATAAAAATCTCAGACTACAAATTCTAGTGCGTAATGACAACTTCTTTGCTTTGCCAATGTGTAAAATTTCAACATGAGTTTCTTAAGGCCCTCCACCGTAGTGAGGCTGCAGCCTTAGGTATAGCTTCCAGTGAAAGAACATTTCATACTCAACCACTGGATGCCAGAACAGATCCTGTTTGAGCCGCACCTCCTTGGTGAACAGACGCTCGGTACGTACCTCGTTCTGACTGAAGTCAGAAGGACAACAGTTTCCAGGCTGCACTAACAGCTAAGCATACAACTCTAAGCTGGCGGTCTTTGTCATCGCTTGACCCGTTGAAGCTTAAGGTAAAAACTTGTGAGGACCAGAGCTATGTTGGACGCTCTCCATATCGACTCACCGTTTTGCAGCCTCTTCATGCAGAAATCTATAGAAGTAATAAATTTGTGACATCACTTTTGTTTTCTTCTGAACGACTCACAGCTCGTAAGATGCCATGTGTTATAGCTTCTAAAATATCTGGAAACTTGTGAACCCTCATCTATTTCTGTATTTCGAATAAATCAAACATAATGGAGAAAATAAATAAATTTTCTCCGACAGTCACTAGCATACCCATCCGGATTTGGTCCCAGAAAAAAAAACACATTCGCCTCCGATATCTTTCCCAACCCAGCAACAACCAGTCGGATTTCTCGCATTTTCCTTTCAGGCTAAATTAAATCAAACAATCCCAGTCGGTTTTCTGGTTTCGGTTGCCCCCGGAGCCGACCAAATCGAAATGTTCGCATTTTTTTTCGTTTTCAATCCATAATTCCATTGTGTGTTTCTCAAATCTCATAGCATGTTTATCTCAATGTGAGCATTGGAAAAGAAATCAATGGCCTCCGCCTATCTGTGTGCTCTCCAATCCAACATATGGACCAACAACAACATGCGAATCAGTTTTGGCTCAACCCGGCCTCCCGGCGACTGGCGCAGTCTGCTTCAAAATCCGCAATTTCCAATCTTCTACCATCAAGAAACAACACACCGCGACCATTCGTCGTCCCATCTGACCCACCGACGAACCAACCAAGATATTCTCCTTCCGGCGCCTTTGTTTGTGACGACGACGATATGCACATAAGATGGGAAAGACAACACTTATGGTCGAAATATCTACTTTACAGAGAAATCCCCACTTTCGACCACGAATTCAATCCAGCTGCCCCTACGTGCACCGCCAGCTGTGAGTGCGGGAGATGATAAATGAGGAAACACTTGGATTCGATCCGATTTGGACCGCCGGGGTCGGTGCCTTTTCGTCGTCGTCGATGTAGTCGGCCAATTTACGGTTGAAATTTTCACTCCATTTTTCATTTGGCATCCTATCCTTTGGTAGTGGATATATCGTTTCCGTGTCGTTCCAACCGACGCCATTCTGCTGGTCGTTTGATGTTCGAAGAATCTTATCTGCCTCTGGTCACAGCCAACACCGACAATATTTATTGGATTATGACGCAACTTTTTACAGAATACGTTGGGATTTCGTATGCAAGATTTCTTTTATTTGAATCGGATCGAGATATCTATCGTGCTGCTAGTAGGAGTGGAAGTATGGGAATCTCGCTAATGGGAGTGTGCAAATGGAAGCTTATGAGATTTGCAGAATGACGCAGAATTTTTTTCAAGTGTTCCCCTATGAATGTGTAGATGATGCCAAATATACTCCATTTCGGAAAATTCTGTGCTGAACAGATGGGTTTGGTTGTGTATTTAACGTACCCAAATATCTATTTTTATTGTACATGAGTCAACGTCTTTATGTTTATGAAATATGCTCTAGTATAGATGGTGCTATCAAAATTGATAGTTTCTATTCTATGTCAAAATTAAAAACCTCCAGTCATTCACCTTCTTGTGCTTCTTTTTGTTCTTCTTCTTCCTCTTCTTCCTAATCTTCTACACCCTTTCGTTCTTCCTCAGCTTTTTCTTCTTCTGCTACTTCTTCTTGAAGTTCTTTTTCTTTAACTTTTTCATATATTTTTTTCGACTTTTTCTCTTTTTTTCCTTTTTTGGGGTGTCGTTCCGAGACAACGCAACTTTACTACTGCATAGTGTAAACAGTCCCCTGAAGGCACAGAACTGAACTCGAATCCAATGCACGTGGTTTGATCCATTCGAAGAACACAGATTAGCGTCGGGTTCAATTCTGCTATATTCTGGCCTACGAGATGAACACGCTCCTCGTCAACGTGAATTTGGTTTGCTGCTCAGCGCTCACGCTCACGATGCACTCATGCAGCGGGAACCTATTAATGAGAGGGTAATTGTAGCCAGATTCAGGGTTCGAAACCTTACCATGATCCAATATTACACGCCAACCGATGCTGCCGAAATGTAAGACAAAGAAATCATCTTAACACATGCTATAATGCACACACTGAAAACGTTTGCATACAAAAACAGAAACAGAAACAGTAGAAATCCAGATACAAATACAACACAGATATAAGTAATACATAAATACAGGGATGAATAATATAAGAAATACAAGATGTCTAGGGACACCATGTAATGAGATAGGAAGACGATCAAGAGAATTAGGTAGACATTGCCGAGTGAGAAGTGTTTTAGTGAAATAGTGGGAGAAAACGCTGTAGAATGGAGGTGTATCGATTTAAAGTACTAGAATACCATGCCGTAAGTTGAATTTCAGACACAAACTACAAGATAGATACAGGGGGTGGCCAAAATGTTTGGGATAGGCAACTTCTTTCTCCCACAAAAAAATTCAACATGCTGTAACTTTTCATAGAGTACACCAAAAAATCTCAAATTTGGACTATTTGTCAATCTGTTATATGTGCATCATTGGTACAAATTTGGGCTCAATTGATTAATGTTTCGCAAAGTTAGAACCGTTCGGGTAAAACACTAATTTTCAGACAACTCATTTTTGAGCTGTCATATCTCGGAAACCAGTGAACCGATTTGAATGAAATTTATAACGTAAACTAACAATATGTATATGCTTCACAAACTATTAAAACATAGGTACTTTTTCAACGTTGAAAAAAGTTATCATAGATTGACGCTGTTTGGATTTTTCTCGAAAATAAATGTATTTTTTTTTACATCAATGTCAATAAATTTTTGTGTTGATATCCAAAGATATTCCACTTCTGTTCTCAAGTTTTCTCTAATCAGATATATTAGATCCTATCTATATTGAAGAAAGAACACATTTAATAATATTTGTGTGGTATTGTAAATTTGACTTATTTTCCCCTAAATGGTTAAAAATTTCAACCCGGTATAACTTAATTCGCCGTGAGAAAATATTACATTTCTTAACGTCGTAATAAGTATCAATATATTGTTGATAAACGTTGAAAAATCTTTCAATTCGGTTCACTGGTTTTCGAGATATGACAGTTAAAAAATTAGTTGTCTAAATAATAGTGTTTTACCCCAACAATTCTGACTTCGCGAAAAATCAATCAATCGAGCCCAAATTTGTACCAGTGATGCACATATAATAGGTTGACAAACAGTCAAAATTTGAGATTTTTTGGTGCACTCTATGAAAAGTTACAGCATGTTGAATTTTTTTGTGGGAGAAAAAATATTGACTATCCCAAACATTTTGGCCATCCCCTGTAGCTTAAATGAGTATTTTTATAAAACTCTTCCCGACATGCACAGACAACAGTACAAGCCAAAAGTGTACCCTCCTCCCTTTTAAGTTACATATTCAGATTCCCTGATGAAGATCCAAACACATAAGACTGCAAGCCACAAAGAAAATACCACTGTAACTCACCCAGTCTAACACATACAGTATACATACAGGGACAGAAAAATGATTGAGACAGGCAAACTTTTCACTTTCCAATAAATGTGTAATTTTTAGTAAAGTGCATCAAAAATGCTCAAATCTTCACTGTTAAGTAGATATCTTAGTAGTCTATTCATGATCTAAATGTGGGTAATAATGGGCAATTCTTACTTCATGAGCAGTTCTAGTAGAATGCATTATTATCTGATAGCCGTTATTATACTATTGTTTCTCCAGATTCAATGAACCGATTGGAATGATTTTTTCTAACAATTATAATTAACCCTCTAATACCTAATCCCGCCTTTAGACGGGGTATAGTTTGAGCATTTTTGTAATTTTTGTGTCGTGGAAAATCTTTTTTTTTATATTTTTGGCAAATATTTAGGACTGTTCTGTATATCTCAAAATGGTTTTTGGTGTATTTTAAAGCGTATTTACATTTTTTAAATCATTGAAAAAATTATGTTTAAGTCACCTTTTAGATGTCATTGTTTATTTTGTATTGAATCGCTACAATTAACATATTTTAAATTTTTCCCAAATCATACTATCCTAAAAAAACTATATAAGTTTAAGGGAATCGAATACACTCTAAAATTATTGTCCATAAAATTACACGGAAAATAAAATTTTCTGTGAAAAAAATTTAAAATAATAATATTTCAACAATAATCATAAAATCTCAAAATATTTTCATCTCAAAAAATCCGTACCCCAAATTGGCTTCCAGGAAAAATATAAAAGTGTGGGGATGTTCAAAAATAAAAATTAGAAAAATCAAAAACTGAAATTCACAAAATCGAGAATTAAAAAGAATCATCTTCCAAAACATGTTTAAATCGATTTTAGATGACGAAAAATGATATTTAGATCAAAATAAAAAAATTGGGTATTAGAGGGTTAATAGAACGCTCAATTCAACTTGAAATTGTTAATAAGGAAACAGATTGTAGTGATTAAATCAATCATTATTTATTTATTAAAATAATAAAAGTCTGTTTCAATGAAAAATTTTTTGAAGTGAATCAATTGATGATGATTGATGTCTGTATGTGTGTATGTGTGTCTATGTATGCATGTGTGTGTATGTGAGAGTGTGTACAAAAACACTTTTAAGTAGTAAACCTCAACCGATTTTTATGACGGTCGGTTCATTCGACGCGGAATCTGGTCCCATTGTTTCCTATTGAAAATGGTTCGGATCGTTCCAGCCGTTCCGGAGTTATCACCATTAAGGTGTTCCGGACCGGTACTCCAGAATGGAGCCAGTGGAAATACTAGAAACCCATGCATGCGACACGTTTCGTCGTTCGATAACCTGATGAATGATTAAGCAGGAAAATAGCCTTAGCCTATATCTGAACCGGTAGTGTTCCGGAACCGACTCCGGGTGTCCCGCCGGAAGTGGCCAAGTATAGAAGTGCATGCGACGCCTTTTCGGCTTTTTCGGTAACCTGATGAACGGTAAGCAAGAAAATAGTCTCAGACTATATCTGAACCGGCGGTGTGCCGGAACCTGTTCCGAGTGAACCGTTGGAAGTGGCCAAACCCAAGCAAGCGACACATCAAACCGTTGCATTTCCGATAACCTGATGAACGGTAAGCAGGGAAACAGTATCAGTCTATATCTGAACTAGTAGCTTTCCGAAATCGGTTCCGGGTGTCCCACCGGAAGTGGCCAACTATAAAAATGAACCAAACCCATGCATGCGACTCATCATATCGGGGCTTTTTCGATTACCTGCTGAACGAATAGCAACAATAGCAAGAAAATTGGAAGTGGTCAAATCTAATAGTGAACAAAACCCATGTAAGGGACACCCCAAATCACGGCTATTTAAGTAACATGATGAATAGTTAGCAAGAAAATAGTTTCAGATCAAAGTCGGGATAACCGGTAGTATTCCGGAACCGATTCAGGGTAACCCGCCGGAAGTGAAAAAAATATTATCTGAACCAAACTAATA
The DNA here is from genome assembly GCF_035046485.1 of Aedes albopictus. NCBI lineage: Eukaryota > Metazoa > Arthropoda > Insecta > Diptera > Culicidae > Aedes > Aedes albopictus. Next base: position 341,327,416 of record NC_085138.1, read on the forward strand.
CATGCGACACATTAAATCAAGGATTTTTGACAACATGATGACCAGTTATCAAGAAAACAGGTTCAGATCCCATTAGAGACTACCGGTTGTGTCCTGGAACCGGTTCCTATTATCCTGATGGAAGTGGTCGCATATGAAAGTACCTACACCAAACCCATGCATAAGTAACCTGATGAACAATTTGTCAGAAAATAGCCTCAGACCATATTTGGGAGATCTGTCCCGGAACCGGTTATGGTATCCCGTCAGAAGTGGTAAAATGTACAAGCGAACCATACCATGCGGCTCATTGAATAGCGGCTTTTTTGATAGTCTGATGAACGATCAGCAAGAAAATAGTCCCAGGAAGTGGTCAAATCTAAAAGTGAACCTAACTCATGCATTCGACACATCAAATAGCAGTTTTTTTCCAATAACCTGCTGAACGGTTTGCTAGAAAATTGCCTCAGATCACATTAGAAACAACCGACAGTGATCCGGAAATGGTTCCGAATGTCCCACCAGAATTAGTCAATGTCAACCTATGCATACGACACATTAATTCGGGTCTTTTAGGTAACCTGCTAATTGTTAAGACAATAATCTCAGACCATATTGGGAACCACCGGTAGTGTCCTAGAATCGATTCCGGGTGTCCCGCTGGAAGTGGAGAAACGTAAAAATGAACTATACCCATGCATGCGGCACATCAATAATAAACATTGAACGGTTAGCGAAAGAAAATTGTCTCATACCACATTTAAGACTACCGATAGTGTTCCAGAATCGGTTCTGAGTAATTTTGGCTTTTTGATAACCTGATGAACGACTAGTGAGAAAATGGGCTCAAACCACATTGTAGACAAAATGGAAAATTCCCTTTTTTGCATTTTTCACATAAGGGGGTCGAATTTTAAATGAATCGTGTGACCAAGGAAAATAAAGTATGTATAGCCTAAAGGGTGCAGAATAAACTTTGTCGAAATCCGCAAAAATATCTGTGATTGTGAATATCCTAGCATGTAATTATTTTCTTTATATTGATCGCCCTCCAGTGATAGTGAAGGTGATGAAGCAGTTAGTGATATTTTTCAGCTTTTTCTTGTCGTTGAACATAACGAGTATATGCCATCAATAAGTTTCCCAATTCGATGATGGCTTTGTTAAAACTGTAACTTTTCTAAATAAAGTATTCTCAGGATTCAGTAACACTAACGTAGATGGAAAGATCTTGAGTACATATACGACGAGAAAGGCACTATCACTACTAGGAAGATTAATCTGGGTTTTTCGTTTTTCTACTTCAGGAAAAGTACTTCTGTAATCAGAATACCAGTCTGGCATAGCGTGCTTATACTGTGTCCTTGGCAAACACCCAAAGCAGCATCCCACAGTGGTCCAAAATCTTAAAAAAACTAACGAAAGTTTTCTCAATACTTTGGCAAAGCTTATCTGCAAGTTTCTTTCCAAATTTGTTTTTACGAGACGTTTTATTTGACAGGAGCTTACGAGTTTTTGTCTGTAATTTTAGTATCCAACCATATTGGCAGTGCAACTCACCACATTTTTTTTTCTTTTCTTATTCCAGGGACAATCAGGGTTCTGCGTCGCGTGCCTTCCATTAAAAGGGCCCTAAAAAGGGCTTGCTGAGAACTTTGAACCTACGTTGAGTGAGTGCACTGCAATAGCAGAGGATGTGTTCTGATGTTTCCCTCTCCTCGTCACAGAAGCGGCAATTTGAGGTTTGGATTGCTCCGATCTTTTGTAGATGGTATCTGCAGGGGCAGTGTCCAGTTATTAGACCGGTGTAGATGTTGAGATCCCTTTTGTTGAGACCTAATAGTTGTTGGGTTTTCTTGGGGTTTATCGTTACGAGCCTTTTAGATTGGCTCGTATGGGGAAGTGCATTCCAGTTTGATGTGATTTGACTGACCATATATTTGTTCAGTTCCATTTTTACAGAGCAGTCTGAGATCCCGCAGAAGGGCTCAGGGCCAATGAACCTTTCATTAGATCCATTTCTGGCTAGCTCATCAGCAATCTCGTTTCCTTCTAGACCCGTATGTCCTGGGATCCAATATAGGTAGACTCGATTGCGTATGGATAAGTTTTTCAAAGCCAGAATGCATTCCCACACTAGCTTTGAGTTACAAGTGTAGTTATTAAGCGACTTAAGTGCCGCTTGGCTGTCAGAGTAAATACATATTTTTGCAAAAATTACTTTCTCCTCAGGCATAATAACACGCATTCTAATATTGCATATATTTCCGCCTGAAATACTGTGGGCCACTGTCCTAAGTGGACAGAGATTTTTGTTCTAGGGCCATAGATTCCGGAGCCTGTCAGATTATTCATTTTCGAACCATCTGTGAAGAAATTTATAGAGCCTGTTGGAATGCTGGGTCCACCTCCTTCCCACTCCTGGCGGGAAGGAATGAACACATCGTACGGTAAGTCATAATTAACTACCGTTTCCATCCAGTCACTACAAATTCCTATTGCGGGATTTATGGCAAATTCATTTAATATGCTGAGGTGACCCGTAAGGTCTCCCGACAGCAGCGTTTTTGTTCTCTTTAACCTTAGAGCACTGTTTTCCGCTTCCAGCTTTATGAATTGATCTAACCGGGGCAGGTGAAGCATTGCGTCTAGGGCCAAAGTGGGTGTACTACGAACTGCACCAGTGATCGCTATGCAAGCGGTGCGTTGGATTTTGTTGAGCTTCGCCCTTGCAGCAGCCTCATTAGTTTTAGGCCACCAGACAAGGGAAGCGTAAGTAGTCCTGGGACGAACAATGGTTTTATATATCCACATGATCATACTTGGTTTTAGGCCCCATCTTTTACCCAGGGTTTTTGAACAAACCCAAAGTGTATTGAGACCTTTCTGCACAACTGATTGGAGATGAGAGTTCCAATTCAGTTTTGCGTCGAGTATGACACCTAGATATTTTACTTCGCTTGAATAAACTAGTTGTGTATGATTCAAGAAAAGGGGTTTCAGTTGGACCTTCCTCCGTTTGGTGAAAGGGATAATGGAAGTTTTTGTAGGATTTATGCCTAGTTGTTCCTTATGACACCAGGAAAAAGTGTGATTTAGGGCAAATTGCATTCTTTCCACGATAACACTTTCGAATTTGCCTCGTACAATAATGACAACGTCATCAGCATATCCAACCACTTCGAAGCCTCTTCTCTCTAAGCTGTCTAGAAGCTCATCCACCACCAGTGACCACAACAAAGGAGAAAGCACTCCGCCTTGCGGACATCCCCTTGTTGCTTTAACAGTAATGTATGAACCGCTAAGCTCAGAGGAGATTTTTCGATTAGCTAGCATAGCATGTACCCAGGTAACAATGCATGGGTCGAATTTTCTCCTCAACATTGCTGACCCTATAGACGAATAAGAAGCGTTATCGAATGCGCCCTCAATATCAAGAAATGCTACAAGAGCAATTTCTTTTGCATTGAGTGTTTTTTCGATCTTTTGAACTACCGTATGTAGTGCCGAGATCGTAGATTTTCCACTTTGATAAGCGAATTGGTTTTTTGACAAAGGCATTGCTTTCATAAATTTGTGATTTATGTACTCGCATAGTACCTTCTCCATAATTTTGATCATTACAGAGGATAAACTTATCGGCCTGAATGCTTTGGGGTTGGTTTTATCCCTCTTTCCTGCCTTCGGAATGAAGACAGCCCGGATTTGACGCCAATCGTTGGGTATATGCCCCAAAATCAGACTCGCCCTAAAAATCTCAACCAAGGGTGGAACCAGTGTTTTCTCCTCTTTTTGGATCAACGCTGGGAATATTCCATCCATGCCAGGAGACTTAAATGGCTCGAAAGATCTCACAGCCCTCTCAACCCTGGCCCGAGTGAAAGCTTCCTTTGCAACCTTTATTGCGTCTTTTTTAGATCCAGAAACCCATGATTGGATCTCTTGTGGATCTGAGACAGCAATTCCAGTGTCTTGGTCGCCGATGCTCGACTCAGGGATTGAATCAGGGAAGTGGATCTTTAACAATTCGCTCAGTGTATCGCTAGGCTCTACAGTGAGCGAACCATCCGTCTTTCGGAGGCTACCCACACCATTGGAGTGGTCTTTTGAAAGAGTTTTTTGGAGTCGACTGCACCTCCCTTCTCGAGAACGTAAGACTCTACGCGCCTACTCGTCAGCTCCGAAATCGGCAACTGTTGTGGATTCCTGGCCACCGCACTAACTATGGACTGTTTAACCCGTTGGATTTTTGTTGTAGATTGTTTAATCAAGTGTGTGACGTTTTCGATTTTAATATAAGTAAACTAGTTTTTAAGAATAGGATTAAATTTTTTTAAAACAGTCTGTGTGACAATTTTTGTCAGAGATGTAGTAGCAAATAAATAAATAAATAAATAGAGTCTGGCCACTACGGGTGTATTCTCTATGCTTTAACACATTAGAATCCACGATTTCCGTTTGGCTGACCTTATTTCTTTGTTGTAGTTCGTCAGGGCCTTTCTGTATAGGCTCCAATCGCCGGTTCGCTTGGCACGATTGAATTCCCTACGCGCAGTTTTCCTAAGCTTCTCAAGAGTTTTATTTCACCATGGAACGTCTCTGCTCGAACTAATTGATTTAGTTGGACAGCTCTCTTGGTAGGCATTAAGGATTTTGTTTTTAATGGATTTGGACGCATCTTCCAATTGTGTAATGGACTTGATGTGACTTTCTATGATGTACTCTTCAGATTGTAGGATAGCTGAGTAGGATTCCCAATCAGTTTTCTTAGGATCTTTAAACGTTTTTTCTATCGTTAGACCCCCCTCCCATTCGAAGATGATGTGTTTGTGGTCTGACATTGATATTTCTTCAGAAACATGCCAGTTTTTTATTTTATCAGAGATAGACCGACTACATAGAGTCAAGTCCAAAACTTCCTGACGAATGAGGTTTTCAAACGTGGACTTGTCACCAACATTACAAATGTCAATGTTCTTGGGAGAGAGAAACTGTAACAGGTACTCACCTCTGGTGTTTATATTTGTACTTCCCCATACGGTGTGATGTGCATTTGCGTCACACCCTATGACGAAGGGGATGTTGTGTCGGTGGCTGTAGGCTACGAGCGCAGCTATTTCTGGAGGAGGGATTTCGTCCACGTCACCTGGGAAGTATGCCGAAACCATCAAGATCTCTCTACTCCCTCTAGCGGAAGGTACCTCCATCCTGACAGCTACGATGTCCCTTTTTATGAATTCTGAAATTGGAAAGTATTTACAGTTGTTATGTAATAAAATAGCCGCTCTAGGAGAAAGCTGGCTGTCATCATATACCAACTTACATGAGTGTTGTGGAATACCTTGTATTCTGGATTTATTGACCCATGGCTCTTGAATGAGGGCCACGGTTAGATTCTCTTTGGTGAACCTCCGACAGAGCACACCCGTGGCGCTCTCAGCATGGTGGAGGTTCACTTGCAGAACTTTAGTCGCCATTTCCGGGGTTACCGCTTTTTTCCGGACGACGACTATCCGGCTTTGGATGTTGCGGATCATCAGGGTGTCGTTTGGTGTTACAGTTTGAGTTGTTTCTCTTCCCTGTAGCGACCTGGCCCGCCAGTTTCGCCTCTGTGGTCAAACTGTCGCTTTTTGCACTCCCTTTGCCCTGTTTAGATACCTTTGGTTTGGTACCACTAGAGCAGGGAGTCGCATGTAAGCTTCGAGCTTTTCCTTTAGAGGTGGACTGACTAGCCTTTATGGTGCTTTTGGGGTGAGATTTACTAACCTCGCCCGAACCGGAGGCTTCCTCAGATTTCTCTTGGGTCGGCCTTCCAGTTAGCCGAACCTTGCCCGAACAGGAGGCCTCCTCAGATTGCTCTTGGGTCGGCCTTCCAGTCGGATTGGCGGTATCGGCAGTCGGTTGATCTGTAATCTTCCTTAGTTGGATTTCACCAAATCGGTAGTTGAGGGTGTATTTGGACTTCTTCAACTTTTCCATCGACGCACCCTCTACTGTGAAGATCCATTCGACATGAATGTCTTTCAGAATGGATCGTTTCACAATACGCCAATTAGTTGTTGTGATGTCATTTTGGCTTTCTATGAGAGCCTTTATTCGGTCGTCGTCATAGCTGGAGCTTTGTGGGAAGAATGCTCGGATCATCTCTGGACGTGGAATCGCCACTTCGTCCATTGCCATCAGCTCTGCACCTTCCCAGGGTTTCATGGATGGGGATATTCTCTTTAACCACTCAGCAGTCTCTTGATCCTTACAGATTAGAACCATGTAACCGGACTTGTAGATAAGGTTGTTGAATTTGGGTTTTATTGGCTCGTTTCGTTGTTGAACTACTCTGAGCAGGAGTGCTTCTTGTAGAAGGTCTAGCTGGGCTGTAGTGAGTTGGACAGTGGGAAAGTCTTTGGGTATTATCCCGACCTTCACGCTTTTGGCCATATCACTGTAGCTGATACCAGCTGTTTTCCTCATGGGTGGGTTTTGTTGTCCAGACACGTTTTTCTGAGGCGCGCTGTTTGTGGACTGTTGGGCGCGCTCTCTCGGATCCAGATGGTGCTTCACCCTTTTTTGTTTGGGGTCCTCTGTGGCGGATTTGTCTAGGTCGTTTCTCGAGCGTTTTGAGGAAGTGGGCTCGCTCTCCTTATTCAGGATTATGGACAAGGCCTCATTCCGGTCTTTTCCCTTCTCCCGGAGAGTTCTAAGCTGCTTCCTCTGCGAACGTGTGAGTGTGGGGAATTTCTTTGCCATACGATACAAAACCACTCTTTATGGTTGAATAAACAGAGTCGTTTCTATCAGGTATGCACCTCCTAAGTGTTAAATTTTGTAGTTGGATTATCATAGTTATATAGCTCAATTGAATTCATACATAGTTTTGTAGCTTGAGATTAAGATGAGTGGCCAGTCCACTATCGCCTGATCAGCTACACTCACACAATGAACCATTGATATTGAGGTAGCTGTTTGGGAGTAATATGGGAGGCATATTCAGTGTGTGATTGTTGGTGAATTTCTACGTCTGATTGCAGTTCAATGCAGGGAAGAGCAGAAAGTGATGATCACAATCGCTTACCCACAGTAAACCGTTAAACCCTCTGCGTCCGTACTAATTTATGCTGGGATTTCGGAGCGTTTTCGGAAATAGCGGTGTGGCGAACATTTCACGTTGAAGCGTAGATGCCAGGCGTTAGGTGATATATGTTGTGCATGTTGATTCTTCTGAAGGTGACGTTGTTAATTTTACTGGTTGCATAATTTGTAGGCGTAATATGATAGATTGGCAATGGTTATGAACATGAGTTGAACATATGTTTGAAAAAAAAACAGAAAGCAGATAGAAAGGTACAAAGGAGGACGAATGTGATAGACCAGGGACACCATGCCATCCTGGTGTGAAAAACCTAACATCTTAGGATGATTACACAAATTGGTTTTGATGCTTCAGAATGCTAGTACAACCAATGGATAAAAGCATACAACATATGTTTTGAAAATTAAAGAACTTTTTGTAATTTATGAAACTTTCTCCGATTGGGTTCATGGTACTAAACTAAACTAAACTGCTATTTTAGCGTACATGTTCTCAGAATGATGAAGTTATAATTTCCAACTAGGGACGTCGATTCCCAGAAATTAATTAGCCACTAGTCAAACATTTTCATTTCATTTATCATTGCTTGCAACCAGCACGATAATATTGATATTCACTTTCATTGAGGGCAGTTTTGCGAAATCTATGCCATACAGTTGTGCAAATGCTCACCAACATTCGAATGAAAATGTTACCGTGAAAATCGAGCCCCATTGAACCGAACCACCAGAGTCAGTGCCGCAATTGGCGCTTGTTAGAATCACAAAAATTTCCTCCCCCTCGACTACTTCCCAGCAACTGGTGCGGGTCTGCCCGCTGGGACCCGTTTCCATCGAAATTAAAAACGAACGCATCACATTTTCCGCCTCGTTTGGCCGGCCGAGTTGGATCGATTGCCTGCCGGTTCGGTTGGTAGCAGCGCTACGAAATGGCGCGTCGACCAGTCAATGCTTTGACCAGCATGCTGCAATTCTGCTTAGACAGATTAGTTAGATACTTCGCCACCCGTAGAGATGGCTCAGCACTATACAATTTGGTTTGACGACATGACTCCAAACTATTCCAATATTGTCTGTGTTGAGTGACAGCCCAGGTGTGAATCTGAAGCTTAATCCAACACTTCGATATCGGAATAGCTGGCTCAGGGCCAATGAAGTCATGTGATGCTCCAGAGCGAGCTAACTCATCAGCCAATGCATTTCCAGCGATGGAAGAATGACCAGGTACCCATACAAGGTGAACAGCGTTTGCTGAATTCAGCTCCTCGATTTGAGTTCGACAAGCGATAACTATCTTCGACGTGGAGTTGGCCGAAGCAAGTGCTTTAATAGCAGCCTGGCTATCTGAACAGAAGTATATTACTTTGCCCATTATGTGCTGCTGAAGTGCTGATTGCACTCCGCACATAAGAGCAAAGATTTCGGCCTGAAAAACGGTGCAGTGTCTACCAAGTGAGTAAGACTGATACAGCCTTAGCTCACGAGAATAAACACCAGCACCTGCTCGACCTTTGAGAAGGGAGCCATCAGTGTAACATACGATGCCGTCTGAAATACTTCTTTCCAGATAACCAGATGTCCACTCTTCCCGGGAAGGGAATTTCGTGGAAAATGTCCTATATGGAAAATTACAAGCAATTGTAAGATCACTTGGAGCAAGGACAATTTTGTCCCAATTCACCAAAAGGGGAAACAACGAGGTGTGTGTTGATGTGCGGTTCACAGGAGTTTCCTCTAGTAGACCGAGTACCCGTAACCGGTAAGTGCAAGAAAGGGCTTCTTGTTTGAGATGAATGTGTAGTGGGGCAACGTCAAAGAGAACTTCTAGCGCTGCCGTAGGAGTTGAAGAGAACGCTCCAGACATCGCCATTAAGCACATCCTTTGGAGATGGCCTAATTTTGATTGGACCGTTCTCACTTCACCCTTTTGCCACCACACAAGACATCTATAAGCCAATATTGGCCGAACCACAGTTGTGTAAATCCATTTGATATACTTGGGTTTTAGACCCCAAGTTGTACCAAAAGTACGCCGGCATTGCCCGAAGGCCATACAAGCTTTCTTGATTCTGAACTCAATGTGAGGTGTCCAGGAAAGCTTGGAATCAAGAATGACTCCAACGTACTTTACCTGTTCAGTCACATCGATTTCAGAATCAAAGAAACGCAAAAGTCGAACGCCATTACGGTTTCGCCTTTCCGTGAAAAGAACAATAGATGTTTTACTCGGATTAACCGAAAGGCCATATTGGCGACACCAACCCTCAACTACCTGAAGGGCGTTTTGCATCAGGTCGAAAAGGGTGCTGATGCACATACCAACTAACAATGTTAGGTAGTCGTCGGCAAAACCATAAGTAGGAAAACCGCTATTATTGAGTTGCCTCAATAGCGTATCTGCTACGAGATTTCACAAAAGCGGTGATAAGACTCCCCCTTGGGGGCATCCACAAACACTCAATTTCCTAATCCCTGCTAGACACAATGTCGAGAAGAGATATCGGTTTTTGAGCATTTGGTGAATCCAATTGGAAATCATTGGAGATATACCATGACTCCGTGCGGCTTCCAATATGGCATCGATAGGCACATTGTCAAAGGCACCCTCGATATCTAAGAAAACACCCAAACAAGATTGCTTTTGAGCGAATGCTTTCTCGATATCGTAAACAACCTTGTGTAAAAGAGTCACAGTGGACTTACCAGATTGGTAGGCATGTTGGTTCACATGAAGAGGCACGTTGGCCAGATGAACATCACGGATGTGATGATCCACAATGCGTTCTAAGCATTTCAGAAGAAAAGAGGTCAAACTGATAGGTCTGAAACTCTTTGCTTCTTCATACGACGCACGACCCACTTTCGGAATAAACTTTACAGTAATATCTCTCCAGGATTTGGGAATATACCCTGTAGCAAAACTGCAAACAAGTAGTTTTTTCAAAACATGTTTGAAATAATCAAATCCCTTCTGAAGCAAAATAGGATAAATCCCATCTGCCCCAGGAGATTTGAAAGGAGCAAAGCTATTAAGAGCCCACTCAATCGATTCTATAGTTAATATACTCAGAGCCGAAGCTAAAGAATCATAACTACAAGAAAAGACATCAGGTTCATCCGAAGATGTAATATCCACACATCCAGAGAAGTGTGTACTGAATAAGCATTCCAGAACTTCCTCATCAGAGTAAGTCAGATCGCCATTTGGCAAACGAAGTTCGTTCACCCGGAAACCCTTAGATTTCGCAAGGATTTTGTTTAACCGACTGACTTCACTCAAGCTGGAAACATGTGTACAAAGGTTTTTCCAGCCGGATCGTTCAGCAGACCGGAGAGCTTTCCTGTAGGCCTTGCGAGCCGACCTGAAAGCCTCCGAACCAGCCGAACGTCGTCCATTCCAACTCTTTCTACAGTGTTTCCTGAGTTTCGCCAGATCAGAGTTCCACCAAGGGGTTCCTCTTGTGATCTTCACAGACCGTAGAGGGCATGCTTCTTTAAAAGCTTCCATGATGAAGGTCGTTGTAGTATCAACGGCATCATCTAAATCACTTGGAGTGTCAATGGATGGTGAGTATCCATGAAATTTGGCTGCAACCAAATCAGTATAAAGATCCCAGTTTGTTGACCGAGGATTCCTGAAACGCAATGTTTGCGAAGTAACATTTAAATGTTCAAAAAAGATATAGCGATGGTCAGATAAAGATTCTTCATCTGTCACATGCCAATTGGTCAGCTCGTGACTAATTCTGCTAGAGTAAAGCGTTATGTTAAGTAATGCAAGATCTTTACTACTTAAGTACTCCATCAAACTGGAGCCTCTCAAGTTAATGTCTGAGCTGCCCCAGATGATATGGTGAGCATTAGCATCACTGCCAACAATTAGCGGAAGGCCTTTTGAAGTGCAGTATGCGATGACTTGTTTGAAAGCATCCGTAGGGGATGATTCATCATGCGGTAAATACACAGAACAATAGACGTATTTCCTGTTGAGGTTTCCAACAGATACATCAATTGTGATAGCACATACATCTCTGGTGACAAGCACACAGGCTCGAGGCATGACACGCGAGTTTGCCATTTCATGTTTACTGAAAGTGGCAAACACCGGGTTCACAAGGTTTACTAGATAGAAATTCCCCTTACAAAAGTAAGGTTCTTGTACCAAGGCCACTTGGGCTGTACCATTTTGCATAAGTCTGCAAAGATTGATCGTTGCTGTTCTTTTATGCTGAAGATTGATCTGAGCTATCCTAACCGTAGCCACTACCCAAACTAGGTAAGATTAAACTCTTCGCAACAACAGCACAACAAAGAACAGCAACAATAAAACCAAATCGGTATCGATTGGAAAACGCCAAGGGCGAGGATACACAGAATACACTGTGTAAATCGCATAATGCGAAACCATATAGGTGAAAATTTAAACTAATTAACAACATCTTCATAATCCCGCCCTTATTTAGCCTCAAGTGAGACTAAAGAAGGGCAGCTGATTGTCTCGGAGAAACACAAGGTCCACTGCACCATTGCTCCGGTTAGCGCAGTAAGGGCTACATACTGTGGAGGGCGCCCTGGTACTCCACAGGCTCCGTTAGCGGTTAGGTTTTTATTAGACCCCCCTAGCCATTCATTCCTAGGCACGGTAAGCATAAAGCCGCATCACACCATGAATTAGGGGTCACCTGTTGGTGGATTCTTACCACCGGAACAGGCGGTCCGTAGTGTTATTCTTAGCCAATTGAGACAATCGCTACCGACACTACACAGCTATCAAGATGATGAAGAAAAGAAGTTAATATTGATGATCAACTTCATACGGACTCGAACAGCCGCCAAAATATTTTGAACTTGAACAGATCAGAGTTCAGAAATACATCTTGCGGTCCGCTCAGACCGCAGAGGACAAGCTTCTTTCAAAGCAATAGTTATGGTATACCACAATGGAGGGCGTGGTTCCCTAGTTTGTTGAGCAGGGACGCCTGAATACGCAAATTTTTCGAAGGAACACTCAAAAGTGCAAAGAAGGTCAAGTGGAGACTTCTCATCTGACACATACCAATCAGACAACTCATGACAAATTCTGCTCATGCAGAGTTGGGTTAGGTACAATTCTATGTTAAGTTATCCATGAACTGTACTACCTAAGTAATCCATCAAACTGAAGCATCTCAAATTAATGTTTGGGCTACTTCAGATGATGTAATCATCGTAGCAATACTGCCAAATACCAGCGAAAAGATTCTGAATACAAGAGCTTGCTTGAAGGCATCCATTCATATATAATGAAAGAAGCAAATCTGGGTTCACAAGGTAACCTATACAGAAGTTACCATACGAAAATGAACTTTTTGAAGTAGAGCCACTTGGGCTTCGCACGCTGTTTACGCTGAAAATTGATCTGAGGTTTCCTACCCATAGCCACTACCCAAACTAGACAGGATTACACTCTTCACAATCACAGCACAAAAAGGAAACATCAACGACAAACCAAATCGGTGTCAATCGAAAAACGCCAATGGCGAAAACGCATTAAGCGAAACCATATAGGTGGTAATGTAAGCTAATTTACAACATTTGAATAAACCCACCCTTATGAAGCCTCAAATTTGAGACTTAAGAAGGGCAACTGATTATCTCGGAGAAATGCAAGGTCTACTGCAATATTGCTCCGATTAACGCAGTAAGGGCGTAATACTGTGGAGGACGCCCTAATTCTACACAAGCTCCGTTTGTGATTAGGTTTTTATTATACCCCCCTAACCATTCATTCTTTGGCACGATAAGCATAAAGCCGCATAACACCATGAATTAGGGGTCACCTGTTTAGTGGACTCTTACCACTGGATCAGGCGGTCCGTATTGTTATTCTCAGCTAATTGAGACAACCGCTACCGACACTACACAGCTATCTAGGCTGATTGGGAAAAGAAGTTAACATTGATGGTTAACTTCCAAATGAGCCCGAACAGCCCCGTAGTTCTCCAGTAGAACATAATTAATTCTGTCCGAAGATTTTTTGAAAATGTCTACATAATGTCTTCTATGACTAACTGGAGTTCTATCAGTAAATAATCATCGAATTTGTCTAAGCTTATTAGCTATCTTGGAATATCCTGGATGTGTATTCCCCTGAGAATGAACCTTCAGATGTATTATTCCGAGTAAATCATTGCCGGAGTTTCCATAAAGACAGTTTTATATACTCCTGTACTGCATATATTCATCTCAATCTTACAGAAACAACAATTAACGTATTCTCGGCAGGAACCATGGAAGAATTTTCGAAGGTATTCTCGTAAAAGCCTTAAAACTATCACAGGAAGAGACCCTTGAAGTGTCCCTGCTCGACTTTCTGAAGATAATCCCTGGAGAAATTCTTGAAGAATGTCTTGAAGGAAATACCTCAACTCTCAAATGATAGAATTCTTGGAAAAATCCTGGAATTCACCAGATGGAATTCCTGGACAAGTTTCTAGAAGAATTTCAGGAGTAATTCTTGGATAAATTTCTGGAGGAATCTAAGGAAGATACCTAACAGGAATTCCTGGAGAAATTTCTGAAGAAATTCCTAGAGATATTCCTAGAGGAGGAAACTTCGGAGGAGAAATTCCTGGAGGTTACCCTGGAAGAAATCCCGAAGGAATCCTTAGTAAAATTCCTGGAAAAAAATCTGATAGAATTTCCGAAGGAATCCATAGATGATTTTCTGGAGAAATTCCTGGAGGAACTCCTGGTGGAATTCCCGGAAGAGTCCCTGGAGAAATGCCTGGATGAAATCCTGGATGAATGCCTGGAGGAATACCTTGAATAATTTCAGGTAAATTCCAAGTGGAATTCTTGGGGAAATTTCTGAAGGAATCGCTAGAGGATTTCCTGGATAAATTTCTGGAGAAATTGCCGTAGTAATTTTTGAATAAGTTCCAGGAGGAATTCCTGGAGAAATTTCTGAAGTAACTCCTGGGGTTCCTGGTGGAATTCTTAAAGGTATTTCTAGAGAAGTTCCTGAATGAAGTCCTGGAGAAATTGCTGGATGAATTTCTGGAGGAATCATCGGAGGAATTTCTGGAGGTATCTCTGGAAGAATCCCTGGAAAAATTCTTAGTTAAATCTCCAGAAAAATCCAAGAAAAATCTCTACAAGAATTCCTGGAAGAATCCCTGCATATATTCCATGTGTTATCCCTAAATAAGTACATGGAGGAGTTTCTGGAGGATTTCCTTCAAAAACTACTAGAGTACTTTCAGGAGGCAATCCTGGAGGAATCCCTGAAAGAACTCTTGGAGGAATTGCTGGAATATTTCTAGAGGAGTCTAGAGGACTTTCTTGAGGTTTCACAAAATTAAAAATTAAAAAAATACAAGAGGCTGGTGCGCCACGAGTGCAGAGTTTGGGAAACGCGACTCTAGAAGAACTCCTGGACGAACCCCTATAGGAATTTTTAGCGGAATTCAAGCAAGAATTCCCAGAGGAATCCCTTGAGGGATTCTTGGAGGAATTCCCGGAAGAATTTCTGAAGAAATTCTGAGGAAATTCCAGGACGAGTTTCTGAAGAAATCCCAGGAGGAAGCACTGAAGAAATCGTTGAAATTTCTGAGGAAATCCTGAAGGAATCATTAAAAGATTACTTAGAGGAACTCTTGCAGGAATCCCTGTAGCAGTTTCTGAAGGAATGCCTAGAATAGTTCCTGAATAAACGCCAGGAGAAATTTTGGCAGCAATCCCGAGAGGAATTCATAAGAGAATCTCTAAACAGTTCCTAGAGGAAGTCTTAGATTAAATACTGGGAGAGTTTCTGAAAGAATTCCAGGAGGAATTCCTGAAGGAATCCCAAGAAGAGTTCTTGGAGGCATTTTTAAAATAATCCTGGATGTTGTTCCTGAAAGAATCACACAGGGAATTACCAGCTGAATCTCTGGAGGAATTTGTGAAGAAACCCCATGATGAGTCCCGTAAGCTTTCCCATGAGAAATTCCATGGAGAATCTCAGGAGAGCTTCCTTAACGAATTTCTGGAAGAATTTCTGTAGGAATCTCTGGATAAAAAATCTAAAGAAATCCATGTTTGCAGTAATTTCCGGACGAACTATTGAAGGAATACTTAGGTGGACTCCTAAAGGATTTTTGTACAATTTTTTTTATTAAATTTCTGGAATAATTTTTGAGTAATTACTAGTCAAATTTTTTGAAAAAAATTCTGGAAGACATTCCTGCAGAAATACTTGGAAATTATTGGAGCAATCTCTAGCGGAATTCTGGGAAGAAATATGTGGAGAAATCCCTGAAGAGATACCTGAAGAAAACATCGAAAACAGTAGATGAAAAATCACTGGAAAAACCTCTGAAGATATCCCTAGATGAATTCTTGATGGAATCTCTGGAGGAAATCAAGATAGAATCACTGCAGCAAGCTATTACGAAAGTAGAAACAAATCTGAAACATGCATTATAATTCCTCAAAACTGCAAGGCCGATTTTCATATTCACATATCGGATGCCCATGCCGCTTAAAAGTCATCTCATGTCAGGCCCCCTGGGCCCTCTTCAGAAAAAAAAATCCTAGCTACGCCAATGAGCTGAAGCCTCTCGAAACCTCTTGATATTCGCCTGGTTTAGCAATACAAAGATGAAGCAGCCTAGGGCTGAATCAATAACACAAAAAAAAACTCCTGGAAGCCTTTCTAAACCCCAATTAATCAACGAGGACGACATACTTCCTATTAAAACTTTGAAATTTGACAGTAGATACATGCGGCAAGCGACGATTATGCTGAGAGTGACGCGTTCAATTCCCGGTCGGTCCAGGAACTTTGCGTAAAGGATATTTCCTTGACTTCCTCGGGGATGGAGTATCTTCGTTCCTGCCACAACCATATATACATGTAAAAAAGGTTATTGGCAGAGGAAGCTCTCAGTTAATAACTGTGGAAATGCTCATAGCACACTTTCATCAGGATTCAGGATGTCTGTATCAAAAATTAAAAAAATTATACCACCTCACAAAGCAAGTCTTTATTCGTGGAACACAGCGCCTCACATAGCGTGGTGTCAAAAATTGCGAAATTCCCCAGAAGAATTCAGTCATGAAATTACACGTCAGCTCTTAATTGGTAACGTACTGCGCGAATGCATGAATGAATAGTAGCTTTTGGCATTTGCAGCAACCAACGATGCTCTGTATTTTCAGCATAGGTACATATTCCGCTTCTCATATGAACAATGCTGGTTGCTGGTGTCCTTCCGATGATGCACATCTCGCTGCTGCTACACTCAATTACATTCCCTAGAACCAGCAAAGCGCCGGCCGCTCATATTACATACATTGTTTCATATCATAACAAGTTCTGTCAGTTTTCCGAATTAAAATTAGACACATTCACAGTCGCACAGAGTGGCGATTTTCGGGTTTTCCATTGCTACATTGCACTGGTAGACTCCAATTCATTCATTATGATGCAGATGCATATGAAGTTACACTACTGGCACTGTTCATTATTTTATTCATTCCGTGTACGCATTTTCTTCAATCTGCATCAGATCCTCGAACTCGAACTCGAACATGCAACTGGGTACTTTTCGTAATGGATTCTAAAATTAATTTTGTCACCAGCATCATCATCATGATCATCATCTTTGTGAACATGGTCGTCGTGGTAAACCAGTCCAACCAGGCAACCAACAAACGATGCGAACCGAAGAATAGTGGTACTAACTTAACATCATAGAGAAAGTATGGGAACTTGCGCGTGTAGTAGCTAAACCTTCAAGTGAGTGTTCTCTTTTTCTTGTTGGGTACTTGATGTCAGGAGTTCTCAACGATAAAATGTGTACCAAAATTGTTCATTGCCACTTTTTGCCGTAGGCCAAAAGTTTATTTAACGCTTGTGACATATTTTTTAGAAAAAATAGTTAAACAATTTTAGCTAAAGACACACCATTTCACTTCATGAGGACTATGATAAGAAATACAAATATGCAATAAAGAAGAACAAACATTTTGGCACACTTTTAATATATGCTGGAGATTTTTGATTGGAAATGAGATGATGTTGAGATTCTGGCTTTCTCAGCCTTGGGAATCCAAACGATTAAATTTGCATTGCCCGACGATTCGGCCTGATTTATTTGGCCTTTTTCAAGGGTAAAGCTGTCTAATAATGAAAACAAAACAAAAACTATAGACACCTGTACCCTTGAAAAGGCCAAATAATTCAGGCCAAAACGTCGGGCAATGCAAATTTTATTATTTGGATTCCCCAGGCTAAGAAATCCAGAATCCTTATAGCATTTAATTTATTTTTCTTTAAATGTATTGTTTTAGTAGAACACCCATATATTTTTTATTACGTTTATTGAAACACCAATGAGCCTGGAATCAACCCATCAATTCCTTATGAAACATTAGATGCAGAGAAATTGATAAAATTTGATCGAAATTAATCTACGAAATAGTTTACAAATTCTCAATAATTCTGAACCTCACAACTTCGAGAATCCATTTTGAAATTATTCCTATCGTTTTTCAGGATTGCATCACATTTTCTCCAAAAAGTCAGGATTTTCTAGGCAATCCTGCTCAGGATTTTCAGGGCAATCCTACTCAGGATTCAAGGGCAATCCTGCTCAGGATTTTCAGGGCAATCCTACTCAATCCTACATCCTACTGATAGGTTGGGGAAGGTTATATCCACACATTACATGGCGACCAATGTGCGAAGAGGAGAGTGGGGTGAAATGCATTCCCATATGAATACTAGATCTAAAATTTTTAACATGAAAACTGCAACAAAACGAAAAGATTCTTTAAACCCAAGCCATCGTACCCTAATGACGCATTTCGAACCGGTTCCCCGGTTTCGAACCGGTTCCAGGGGAATCCTACTCAGGATTCCAGGGGAATCCTACTCAGGATTCCAGGGGAATCCTACTCAGGATTCCAGGGGAGTCCTGCTCAGGATTCCAGGGGAATCCTGCTCAGGATTCCAGCGGAATCCTACTCAGGATTCCAGGGGAATCCTGCTCAGGATTCCAGGGGAATCCTGCTCAGGATTCCAGCGGAATCCTACTCAGGATTCCAGGGGAATCCTGCTCAGGATTCCAGGGGAATCCTGCTCAGTATTCCAGGGGAATCCTGCTCAGGATTCCAGGGGAATCCTGCTCAGGATTCCAGGGGAATCCTGCTCAGGATTCCAGGGGAATCCTGCTCAGGATTCCAGGGGAATCCTGCTCAGGATTCCAGGGGAATCCTGCTCAGGATTCCAGGGGAATCCTGCTCAGGATTCCAGGGGAATCCTGCTCAGGATTCCAGGGGAATCCTGCTCAGGATTCCAGGGGAATCCTGCTCAGGATTCCAGGGGAATCCTGCTCAGGATTCCAGGGGAATCCTGCTCAGGATTCCAGGGGAATCCTGCTCAGGATTCCAGGGGAATCCTGCTCAGGATTCCAGGGGAATCCTGCTCAGGATTCCAGGGGAATCCTGCTCAGGATTCCAGGGGAATCCTGCTCAGGATTCCAGGGGAATCCTGCTCAGGATTCCAGGGGAATCCTGCTCAGGATTCCAGGGGAATCCTGCTCAGGATTCCAGGGGAATCCTGCTCAGGATTCCAGGGGAATACTGCTCAGGATTCCAGGGGAATCCTGCTCAGGATTCCAGGGGAATCCTGCTCAGGATTCCAGGGGAATCCTGCTCAGGATTCCAGGGGAATCCTGCTCAGGATTCCAGGGGAATCCTGCTCAGGATTCCAGGGGAATCCTGCTCAGGATTCCAGGGGAATCCTGCTCAGGATTCCAGGGGAATCCTGCTCAGGATTCCAGGGGAATCCTGCTCAGGATTCCAGGGGAATCCTGCTCAGGATTCCAGGGGAATCCTGCTCAGGATTCCAGGGGAATCCTGCTCAGGATTCCAGGGGAATCCTGCTCAGGATTCCAGGGGAATCCTGCTCAGGATTCCAGGGGAATCCTGCTCAGGATTCCAGGGGAATCCTGCTCAGGATTCCAGGGGAATCCTGCTCAGAATTCCAGGGAAATCCTGCTCAGGATTCCAGGGGAATCCTGCTCAGAATTCCAGGGAAATCCTGCTCAGGATTCCAGGGGAATCCTGCTCAGGATTCCAGGGGAATCCTGCTCAGGATTCCAGGGGAATCCTACTCAGGATTCCAGGGGAATCCTACTCAGGATTCCAGGGGAATCCTACTCAGGATTCCAGGGGAATCCTACTCAGGATTCCAGGGGAATCCTACTCAGGATTCCAGGGGAATCCTACTCAGGATTCCAGGGGAATCCTACTCGGGATTCCAGGGGAATCCTACTCGGGATTCCAGGGGAATCCTACTCGGGATTCCAGGGGAATCCTACTCAGGATTCCAGGGGAATCCTACTCAGGATTCCAGGGGAATCCTACTCAGGATTCCAGGGGAATCCTACTCAGGATTCCAGGGGAATCCTACTCAGGATTCCAGGGGAATCCTACTCAGGATTCCAGGGGAATCCTACTCAGGATTCCAGGGGAATCCTACTCAGGATTCCAGGGGAATCCTACTCAGGATTCCAGGGGAATCCTACTCAGGATTCCAGGGGAATCCTACTCAGGATTCCAGGGGAATCCTACTCAGGATTCCAGGGGAATCCTACTCAGGATTCCAGGGGAATCCTACTCAGGATTCCAGGGGAATCCTACTCAGGATTCCAGGGGAATCCTACTCAGGATTCCAGGGGAATCCTGCTCAGGATTCCAGGGGAATCCTGCTCAGGATTCCAGGGGAATCCTACTCAGGATTCCAGGGGAATCCTACTCAGGATTCCAGGGGAATCCTACTCAGGATTCCAGGGGAATCCTACTCAGGATTCCAGGGGAATCCTACTCAGGATTCCAGGGGAATCCTACTCAGGATTCCAGGGGAATCCTACTCGGGATTCCAGGGGAATCCTACTCGGGATTCCAGGGGAATCCTACTCGGGATTCCAGGGGAATCCTACTCAGGATTCCAGGGGAATCCTACTCAGGATTCCAGGGGAATCCTACTCAGGATTCCAGGGGAATCCTACTCAGGATTCCAGGGGAATCCTACTCAGGATTCCAGGGGAATCCTACTCAGGATTCCAGGGGAATCCTACTCAGGATTCCAGGGGAATCCTACTCAGGATTCCAGGGGAATCCTACTCAGGATTCCAGGGGAATCCTACTCAGGATTCCAGGGGAATCCTACTCAGGATTCCAGGGGAATCCTACTCAGGATTCCAGGGGAATCCTACTCAGGATTCCAGGGGAATCCTACTCAGGATTCCAGGGGAATCCTACTCAGGATTCCAGGGGAATCCTACTCAGGATTCCAGGGGAATCCTACTCAGGATTCCAGGGGAATCCTACTCAGGATTCCAGGGGAATCCTACTCAGGATTCCAGGGGAATCCTACTCAGGATTCCAGGGGAATCCTACTCAGGATTCCAGGGGAATCCTACTCAGGATTCCAGGGGAATCCTACTCAGGATTCCAGGGGAATCCTACTCAGGATTCCAGGGGAATCCTACTCAGGATTCCAGGGGAATCCTACTCAGGATTCCAGGGGAATCCTACTCAGGATTCCAGGGGAATCCTACTCAGGATTCCAGGGGAATCCTACTCAGGATTCCAGGGGAATCCTACTCAGGATTCCAGGGGAATCCTACTCAGGATTCCAGGGGAATCCTACTCAGGATTCCAGGGGAATCCTACTCAGGATTCCAGGGGAATCCTACTCAGGATTCCAGGGGAATCCTACTCAGGATTCCAGGGGAATCCTACTCAGGATTCCAGGGGAATCCTACTCAGGATTCCAGGGGAATCCTACTCAGGATTCCAGGGGAATCCTACTCAGGATTCCAGGGGAATCCTACTCAGGATTCCAGGGGAATCCTACTCAGGATTCCAGGGGAATCCTACTCAGGATTCCAGGGGAATCCTACTCAGGATTCCAGGGGAATCCTACTCAGGATTCCAGGGGAATCCTACTCAGGATTCCAGGGGAATCCTACTCAGGATTCCAGGGGAATCCTACTCAGGATTCCAGGGGAATCCTACTCAGGATTCCAGGGGAATCCTACTCAGGATTCCAGGGAAATCCTACTCAGGATTCCAGGGGAATCCTACTCAGGATTCCAGGGGAATCCTACTCAGGATTCCAGGGGAATCCTACTCAGGATTCCAGGGGAATCCTACTCAGGATTCCAGGGGAATCCTACTCAGGATTCCAGGGGAATCCTACTCAGGATTCCAGGGGAATCCTACTCAGGATTCCAGGGGAATCCTACTCAGGATTCCAGGGGAATCCTACTCAGGATTCCAGGGGAATCCTACTCAGGATTCCAGGGGAATCCTACTCAGGATTCCAGGGGAATCCTACTCAGGATTCCAGGGGAATCCTACTCAGGATTCCAGGGGAATCCTACTCAGGATTCCAGGGGAATCCTACTCAGGATTCCAGGGGAATCCTACTCAGGATTCCAGGGGAATCCTACTCAGGATTCCAGGGGAATCCTACTCAGGATTCCAGAGGAATCCTACTCAGGATTCCAGGGGAATCCTGCCTAAAATTCCAGGGGAATCCTGCCCATGGGAATCCTGCTCAGGATTCCAGGGAAAACCTGCTCAGGATTCCAGGGGAAACCTGCTCAGGATTCCAGGAGAATCCTGCTCAGGATTCCAGGGGAATCCTGCTCAGGATTCCAGGGAAATCCTGTTCAGGATTCCAAGGAAATCCTGTTCAGGAACCCAGGGGAATCCTGCCCAAGATTCCAGGGGAATCCTGCTCAGGATTCCAAGGGAATCCTGCTCAGGATTCCAAACGAATCCTGCTCAGGATTCCAAACGAATCCTGCTCAGGATTCCAAACGAATCCTGCTCAGGATTCCAAACGAATCCTGCTCAGGATTCCAAACGAATCCTGCTCAGGATTCCAAACGAATCTTGCTCAGGATTTCAAAGGAATCCTGCTCAGGAATCCAGGGGAGTCCTGCCCAGGGGTTTCCAGGGGAATCCTGCCCAGGAGAATTCCAGGGGAATCCTGCCCAGGAGAATTCCAGGGGAATCCTGCCCAGGAGAATTCCAGGGGAATCCTGCCCAGGAGAATTCCAGGGGAATCCTGCCCAGGAGAATTCCAGGGGAATCCTGCCCAGGAGAATTCCAGGGGAATCCTGCCCAGGAGAATTCCAGGGGAATCCTGCCCAGGAGAATTCCAGGGGAATCCTGCCCAGGAGAATTCCAGGGGAATCCTGCCCAGGAGAATTCCAGGGGAATCCTGCCCAGGAGAATTCCAGGGGAATCCTGCCCAGGAGAATTCCAGGGGAATCCTGCCCAGGAGAATTCCAGGGGAATCCTGCCCAGGAGAATTCCAGGGGAATCCTGTCCAGGAGAATTCCAGGGGAATCCTGCCCAGGAGAATTTCAGGGGAATCCTGCCCAGGAGAATTCCAGGGGAATCCTGCCCAGGAGAATTCCAGGGGAATCCTGCCCAGGAGAATTCCAGGGGAATCCTGCCCAGGAGTATTCCAGGGGAATCCTGCCCAGGAGAATTCCAGGGGAATCCTGCCCAGGAGAATTCCAGGGGAATCCTGCCCAGGAGAATTCCAGGGGAATCCTGCCCAGGAGAATTCCAGGGGAATCCTGCCCAGGAGAATTCCAGGGGAATCCTGCCCAGGAGAATTCCAGAGGAATCCTGCCCAGGAGAATTCCAGGGGAATCCTGTCCAGGAGAATTCCAGGGGAATCCTGCCCAGGAGAATTCCAGGGGAATCCTGCCCAGGAGAATTCCAGGGGAATCCTGCCCAGGAGAATTCCAGGGGAATCCTGCCCAGGAGAATTCCAGGGGAATCCTGCCCAGGAGAATTCCAGGGGAATCCTGTCCAGGAGAATTCCAGGGGAATCCTGCCCAGGAGAATTTCAGGGGAATCCTGCTCAGGATTCCAGGGGAATCCTGCTCAGGATTCCAGGGGAATTCTGCTCAGGATTCCAGGGGAATCATGCTCAGGATTCCAGAAAAATCCTGTTTCGGAGTCTAAGAATATCCTGTTCCGGATTACACGAGAGTCCTGCTCAGAATTCCAGGAGAATCCAGTTCAGGATTCAAGGAGAATTCTGCTAAGGATCATAGAATTCCGGAAGAATCCTGTTCAGGACTCCAGAACAATGTCTCAAACTTAAAACCGTTGGAAACCCACGCCCAATACGAAGGTTGCAACCGCTGCATACTGCATATTACTGCGGTTTATGTTGTTACGCTGTTAACTGCTACGAGATACAGTTCACTCTTTCAACTTTGCATGGCTCGCGCGTGATTGCATCATGCACCCAAGTAGAAAAGCGAGGACATAGAGCATGCATGTTACCTCATACCCTGCCTCGTCCTCGACGGTGGCGCGCTGTGTCATCATGATGATCGTCATGGTAGTTGTCGTTGTTGCAGAAATTAATGAATGAATTGGATTACGCTCGCTGCCCCGGGTTACTGAGCCCTTCACGCCGTACGTACGTAGCTCCTGGCCCTAGAGATGTCGCACTTTATGAATGAATGAAAACGACGAAAACTCGAATGATAGGTTGGGGAAGGTTATATCCACACATTACATGGCGACCAATGTGCGAAGAGGAGAGTGGGGTGAAATGCATTCCCATATGAATACTAGATCTAAAATTTTTAACATGAAAACTGCAACAAAACGAAAAGATTCTTTAAACCCAAGCCATCGTACCCTAATGACGCATTTCGAACCGGTTCCCCCTACCTACATCGCGGCGGAAAATAATAAGCAGCAGATGAATTTTCGCTCGCTTCGCTTGCCACCGGGAAAACCATTCCTAGAACCCAGAACCAACAACGTCATGCATCTGAGCAAACGGGGTTTCTTCTAGGAAATTGTGCGGTTGTGGATGGAACCGCAACTGCACCGGTAGGTAGGTAGGTGACTAAATTTAAATTTTCCACTCAATGCAATGCGTTGGGTGAGGTCAGGAGCGAGCGTTGCCGTGAATGCGAAGTGTAGGTAAATTTAAAATAGAGATTGCACGTGCTTCTGCGAGTGCGTTTCCTCTGTTGCTTTAGTTGTGTTGTAACGTCATACTATTTTTTGTCATTCATAAGCCTTTCATTGGGTTTTGATTGGAACACCTGCCGGAAGAATTTGCCAGTTTGGTTGTGCTTTTTCCATTTCGTGATGGAAAGATTAATTTTGTTTGCTGTCAATTGTTGTGCTAGTCGTTCTTGACAGAGAATTAATTAGATTCAGCGTCGGGCAATGTGCTGTCAACGGTTGTGTACAATTTCGTATCGATACTCTTGAAATCGATTCAACTGGAATCCTAAACATATATCTCCTTAAATCATGAATAAAATAGACTTGAAACATTTAACAGAGTTCTCCTGGAATCCTGAGCCGAACTCTTAAAAGAATCATGAGCAAGAATCTCCTTGAATCCTGAGCAGGATTCCTCTAAAATCCTGAGCAGATTTCATCTGGAATCCTGAGATTCAACAGGAATTTTGAGCACGACATTTCTGGAATTCTGTACAAGATTTCCCCGGAATCCAGAGCAAGATTCTCCAGGAATCTTGAGCAGGATTTTACAAAGAATCCTGACCAGGATTCTCCCGGAATTCTGAGCAGGACTCTCCTGGCCTCCTAACCAGGATTCTCCTGGAATCCTGAGAAGGATTGTCCCAGAATCCTGAGCAGGATTCTCCAGGGATCATGAACGGGATTCTCCTGAGATGCTGAACAGGATTCTTCAGGAATCTTCAACAGAATTCTTTTGGAATCCTGAACAGGATTCTCTAGGACTCATGAGCAGGACTCTCATAGAATCCTGAGCAGGATTCTTCTGGAATCTTGGAACCTTGAGCAGGATTATCCAGGAATCCTGACCAAGATTCTCCAGGAACCCTGGGCAAGACTCTCATAGAATCCTGACCAGGATTCTCGAGGAATCCTGAGCAGGATTCTACTGGAATCCTGAGCAGGCTTCTCTTGGAACCTTGAGCACGATTCTCCAGGAATCTTGACAAGGATTCTCCAGGATTCTCCAGGAATCCTGACCAGGATTCTCCGGGAATCCTGACCAGGATTCTCCAGGAATCCTGACCAGGATTCTCCAGGAATCCTGACCAGGATTCTCCAGGAATCCTGACCAGGATTCTCCAGGAATCCTGACCAGGATTCTCCAGGAATCCTGACCAGGATTCTCCAGGAATCCTGACCAGGATTCTCCAGGAATCCTGACCAGGATTCTCCAGGAATCCTGACCAGGATTCTCCAGGAATCCTGACCAGGATTCTCCAGGAATCCTGACCAGGATTCGCCAGGAATCCTGACCAGGATTCTCCAGGAATCCTGACCAGGATTCTCCAGGAATCTTGAACAGGATTCTCCAGGAATCCTGACCAGGATTCTCCAGGAATCCTGACCAGGATTCTCCAGGAATCCTGACCAGGATTCTCCAGGAATCCTGACCAGGATTCTCCAGGAATCCTGACCAGGATTCTCCAGGAATCCTGACCGGGATTCTCCAGGAATCCTGACCAGGATTCTCCAGGAATCCTGACCAGGATTCTCCAGGAATCCTGACCAGGATTCTCCAGGAATCTTGAACAGGATTCTCCAGAAATCCTGACCAGGATTCTCACGGAATCCTGACCAGGATTCTCACGGAATCCTGACCAGGATTCTCACGGAATCCTGACCAGGATTCTCACGGAATCCTGACCAGGATTATCATGGAATCCTGACCAGGATTCTCACGGAATCCTGACCAGGATTCTCCTGGAATCCTGAGCAGGATTCTCCCGGAATCCTGACCAGGATTCTCCCGGAATCCTGACCAGGATTCTCCCGGAATCCTGACCAGGATTCTCCCGGAATACTGACCAGGATTCTCCAGGAATCCTGACCAGGATTCTCCAGGAATCCTGACCAGGATTCTCCCGGAATCCTGACCAGGATTCTCCCGGAATCCTGACCAGGATTCTCCCGGAATCCTGACCAGGATTCTCCCGGAATCCTGACCAGGATTCTCCCGGAATCCTGAGCAGGATTCTCCCGGAATCCTGAGCAGGATTCTCCCGGAATCCTGAGCAGGATTCTCCCGGAATCCTGAGCAGGATTCTCCCGGAATCCTGAGCAGGATTCTCCCGGAATCCTGAGCAGGATTCTCCCGGAATCCTGAGCAGGATTCTCCCGGAATCCTGACCAGGATTCTCCCGGAATCCTGACCAGGATTCTCCCGGAATCCTGACCAGGATTCTCCCGGAATCCTGACCAGGATTCTCCCGGAATCCTGACCAGGATTCTCCCGGAATCCTGACCAGGATTCTCCCGGAATCCTGACCAGGATTCTCCCGGAATCCTGACCAGGATTCTCCCGGAATCCTGACCAGGATTCTCCCGGAATCCTGACCAGGATTCTCCCGGAATCCTGACCAGGATTCTCCCGGAATCCTGACCAGGATTCTCCCGGAATCCTGACCAGGATTCTCCCGGAATCCTGACCAGGATTCTCCCGGAATCCTGACCAGGATTCTCCCGGAATCCTGACCAGGATTCTCCCGGAATCCTGACCAGGATTCTCCCGGAATCCTGACCAGGATTCTCCCGGAATCCTGACCAGGATTCTCCCGGAATCCTGACCAGGATTCTCCCGAAATCCTGACCAGGATTATCACGGAATCCTGACCAGGATTATCACAGAATCCTGACCAGGATTCTCACGGAATCCTGACCAGGATTCTCCTGGAATCCTGAGCAGGATTCTCCTGGAATCCTGAGCAGGATTCTCCTGGAATCCTGAGCAGGATTCTCCTGGAATCCTGAGTAGGATTCTCCTGGAATCCTGAGCAGGATTCTCCTGGAATCCTGAGCAGGATTCTCCTGGAATCTTGAGCAGGATTCTCCTGGAATCTTGAGCAGGATTCTCCTGGAAAACTGACCAGGATTCTGCTGGAATCCTGACCAGGATTCTCCAGGAATCCTGAGCAGGATTCTCCTGGAATCCTGAGCAGGATCCTCCTGGAATCCTGAGCAGGATTCTCCTGGAATCCTGAGCAGGATTCTCCTGGAATCCTGAGCAGGATTCTCCTGGAATCCTGAGCAGGATTCTCCTGGAATCCTGAGCAGGATTCTCCTGGAATCCTGAGCAGGATTCTCCTGGAATCCTGAGCAGGATTCTCCTGGAATCCTGAGCAGGATTCTCCTGGAATCCTGAGCAGGATTCTCCTGGAATCCTGAGCAGGATTCTCCTGGAATCCTGAGCAGGATTCTCCAGGAATCCTGAGCAGGATTCTCCAGGAATCCTGAGCAGGATTCTCCTGGAATCCTGAGCAGGATTCTCCTGGAATCCTGACCAGGATTCTCCTGGAATCCTGAGCAGGATTCTCCAGGAATCCTGACCAGGATTCTCCAGGAATCCTGACCAAGGATTCTCCAGGAATCCTTACCAGGATTCTCCAGGAATTCTGACCAGGATTCTCCAGGAATCCTGACCAGGATTCTCCAGGAATCCTGACCAGGATTCTCCAGGAATCCTGACCAGGATTCTCCAGGAATCCTGACCAGGATTCTCCAGGAATCCGGACCTAGATTCTTCAGGAATCCTGGCCAGGATTCTCCAGAAATCCTGGCCAGGATTCTTCAGGAATTTGCTACAAAAATAAAAAATAATAATTACTATAAAGTATTAACACTTCACGATACACATAGTACTTTACAAATGCACAAATCAGAACATCACAATTGACGCAGCACAACACATAACATAAATGTGCCCTGTTATCCAGATGGATAACTCCTTCCGATCACAGGATGACGAGGTTTCATGTATTGATTTGGGTCCATCAGTCATCCTGGAATTGTATTTTGGTTGGCAGTTTGCCTTTTAGTTCACAGTCTTTGCTGATGTGTTCATAGCTTGGTTTTGTCTAGGAAAACTAATCCTAATCGGGCATCCCGTTTCGGAGTTTGATACTTGAGATCAACAACTTGAAGTCCGTGGCAGGGAAAGGTTTACATCTCTAGTACTTGACCGCTGCCAGAAATGGCCTGAAAGTTGGCAATCAAAGTAGGAATGCATCTCATGGGCCACTTTTTTCCCACAACCCTATAAATGTGCATTAAAATTATGGGAATATGTACAAGGTAAAATCAAACATACATCACAAAGAACGCACAAATAATAAACTTTTAACACTTTAAACAATTATTCTGTCTTATAATTGTAACAAATATTCATACCCGTAACAAATTCTGAACAGGATTCTCCAGCAAACCTGACCAGGATTCTCCCGGAATCCTGACCAGGATTCTCCCGGAATCCTGACCAGGATTCTCCAGGAATCCTGACCAGGATTCTCCAGGAATCCTGACCAGGATTCTCCAGGAATCCTGACCAGGATTCTCCAGGAATTCTGACCACGATTCTCCAGGAATCCCGAGCAGGATTCTCTTGGAATCCTGAGCAGGCTTCTCCTGAAATCCTGAGCAGCATTCTCCAGGAAACCTGAGCATTTTTCTCCAGGAATACTGAGCAGGATTCTCCAGGAATCCTGAGCAGAATTCTCCTGGAATCCTGAGCAGGATTGTCCTGGAATCCTGAGCAGGTTTTTCCCGGAATCCTGAGCAGGATTCTCGCGGAATGTTGAGCAGGATTCTCCCGGGTTCCTTAGCAGAATTCTCCCGGATTCTTGTGCAGAATTCTCCCGGAGTGCTGAGCAGGATTTTGCCGAAATCCTGAGCAGGGTTCTCCCGGGTTCTTGAGCAGGATTCTTCCGGATTCCTGAGCAAGGTTCTCCCGGAATCCTGAGCAGGATTTTCTCGGAATCCTGAGCAAGATTCTCCCGGAGTCCTAAGCAGGATTCTCGTGGAGTCTTAAGCAGAACTCTCCTGGAATCCTGATTAGCGTGCTTTTGGAATCCTGAACAGGATGTTTCTGGAACCCTGAACAGGATTTTCAGGAAATTCTGATTAGGATTCTTCTGTAACCCTGAGCAGGATTCTTCGGAAATCCTCAAAAGGATTATCTTGGTATACTGAGCAGGATGCAGAATTTGCAGAATTCTCCTGGAATCCTGTGCAGGAATCTGCAGGAATTATGAGTAGGATTTTCTTGGAATCAGGCGATGAATTCGAGCATAACGAACGTTTTCGGGTCCAGTTAGGTTGCGGCAACAGTCGCACGATAATCCGCCCCCAAAAGGATAATCCTATCAAATATTTGTGGGATTCAGATCACTGCAAAATGTATCACTGAAGGGTTGTTGGTTTTCAGTTCATCGATTGAAACGTTAACAGATTCTCTATGTTAGTTTACTAGTTGCTAGTTGCTACCTATAGTTAACCCTCGTCACAATTTTCCCAGTCATACTGACATCGTTCATCCACCATGCAAACGCCCACTCGCTCGCTCGCTTGTCAGCTCATTTACCAACAACAACGGATGTGGGCTGACGATGAGAGCATAAATTTAATTTCAAACCAACGATTTCCGCTACTGGCTCCGTGCGGATAACTGTAATGCAGTCAGTGCTGATCCCGTCATTTGCGCGATGCATCCTAGGGTTTAATCATGATGTTTGTGCAAAGTATCAGCATGAACCTCCAGCTGGTGGTTATTATAATTAAGTTGGCCATACTCTGTATCCTGCTGTAGTGCTTCGAGCGACACATGAGCTGCATGGGATGTGCTAGATTACGCTCGAAATTCATGGGAGTCATATGAATCCACCGACAAGGGATCATGTCACCCAGACCGAACAACTATTCACAAGCCTCGAATTAATTGAATCGAAACTCATTCGATTACGTCTTTAAAAGCCATCTCATCGACAATGACAGGGTCTTTTACTGCCATCTAAGGGTCAAACCGTCCTAAAGAGCCTCATTAATTACCGGTAGAGTCGTATCTCACGCAGAGGTACAGGTGCTACAGCGCGTGTATGCGTTCCGAACCTTGTACGATAAACTTTTTCCATTAAAAACTTCCAGACAGCACCAAGCAGCAGCAGCAATAGAGGATCGTGAGTGGGATAACGATAACCGACAACGTCGTCCCTTCCTGTCTCTAGCTAATGCCAGGTTAGATTGCAACCTGTTGTACAGCGTCGTCGTCGTTTAGCTCTAGCATAGCACAGGTGGAATAGTCATCGCACAGCTTTCGTCTGTCTGGGAAAGTCCTTGAGTTTAAAGGTCACACGGGTGTGCTTCTGCCTGTAGACGCTTCCTGTGTTTAAGTGTGTCGTCCGCCTCAGCGTAGGGATATGAGGATGGATAACTAACATATATTTGGCTTTTACTCGCTCAGAAATGGCTGCTAGATATTTTACTCAGTATATTTTCTGATGGGTTGGAAGACAAAAACATGATTCCATCTCGATTATTTAAAAAAAATCTATTTTGGCTATTTGCCACTTGTTTTTACAGCAGTAGTTTTCAACAATATCAACATTTTCTTTTATTGCAGCCTGGAAATGGAGTGACGAGAGACGATTCAAGTGGATTTCGTCAAGTTGTTGTAATATTGGAGCAGCGACCAATCTTCACAACCCAACACTGATGGAAAGGAAACAACTGATGAAATGGATATAATAACGATGGTGAGCTCGTTTCATTTAGCATTTTCAATTTGGATTTTAGGATTCTAAGAAATTTATGCTTTAAATAGTACGAGAGAGAACTCAAAATACCACTACAATCCCGCTCAGAATTCCAAGAGAGTCCTGCTCAGGATTCCAACAGAATCCTGCTCAGGATTCCAGGAGAATCCTGCTCAGGATTCCAGGGGAATCCTGCTCAAGATTCCAGGAGAATCCTGCTCAGGATTCCAGGAGAATCCTGCTCAGGATTCCAGGAGAATCCTGCTCAGGATTCCAGGAGAATCCTGCTCAGGATTCCAGGAGAATCCTGCTCAGGATTCCAGGAGAATCCTGCTCAGGATTCCAGGAGAATCCTGCTCAGGATTCCAGGAGAATCCTGCTCAGGATTCCAGGAGAATCCTGCTCAGGATTCCAGGAGAATCCTGCTCAGGATTCCAGGAGAATCCTGCTCAGGATTCCAGGAGAATCCTGCTCAGGATTCCAGGAGAATCCTGCTCAGGATTCCAGGAGAATCCTGCTCAGGATTCCAGGAGAATCCTGCTCAGGATTCCAGGAGAATCCTGCTCAGGATTCCAGAAGAATCGTGCTCAGGATTCCAGGAGAATCCTGCTCAGGATTCCAGGAGAATCCTGCTCAGGATTCCAGGAGAATCCTGCTCAGGATTCCAGGAGAATCCTGCTCAGGATTCCAGGAGAATCCTACTGAGGATTCCAGGAGAATCCTACTCAGGATTCCAGGAGAATCCTGCTCAGGATTCCAGGAGAATCCTGCTCATGATTCCAGGAGAATCCTGCTCAGGATTCCAGGAGAATCCTGCTCAGGATTCCAGGAGAATCCTGCTCAAGATTCCAGGAGAATCCTGCTCAGGATTCCAGGAGAATCCTGCTCAGGATTCCAGGAGAATCCTGCTCAGGATTCCAGAAGAATCGTGCTCAGGATTCCAGGAGAATCCTGGTCAGGATTCCAGGAGAATCCTGCTCAGGATTCCAGGAGAATCCTGCTCAGGATTCCAGGAGAATCCTACTGAGGATTCCAGGAGAATCCTACTCAGGATTCCAGGAGAATCCTGCTCAGGATTCCAGGAGAATCCTGCTCATGATTCCAGGAGAATCCTGCTCAGGATTCCAGGAGAATCCTGCTCAGGATTCCAGGAGAATCTTGCTCAAGATTCCAGGAGAATCCTGCTCATGATTCCAGGAGAATCCTGCTCAGGATTCCAGGAGAATCCTGCTCAGGATTCCAGGAGAATCCTGCTCAGGATTCCAGGAGAATCCTGCTCAGGATTCCAGAAGAATCCTGCTCAGGATTCCAGGAGAATCCTGCTCAGGATTCCAGGAGAATCCTACTCAGGACTCCAGGATAATCCTGCTCAGGATTCCAGGAGAATCCTGCTCAGGATTCCAGCAGAATCCTGCTCAGGATTCCAGGAGAATCCTGCTCAGGATTCCAGGAGAATCCTGCTCAGGATTCCAGGAGAATCCTGCTCAGGATTCCAGGAGAATCCTGCTCAGGATTCCAGGAGAATCCTGCTCAGGATTCCAGGAGAATCCTGCTCAAGATTCCAGGGGAATCCTGCTCAAGATTCCAGGAGAATCCTGCTCAGGATTCCAGGAGAATCCTGCTCAGGATTCCAGCAGAATCCTGCTCAGGATTCCAGGAGCATCATGCTCAGGATTCCAGGAGAATCCTGCTCAAGATTCCAGGGGAATCCTGCTCAAGATTCCAGGAGAATCCTGCTCAGGATTCCAGGAGAATCCTGCTCAGGATTCCAGGAGAATCCTGCTCAGGATTCCAGGAGAATCCTGCTCAGGATTCCAGGAGAATCCTGCTCAGGATTCCAGGAGAATCCTGCTCAGGATTCCAGGAGAATCCTGCTCAGGATTCCAGCAGAATCCTGCTCAGGATTCCAGGAGAATCCTGCTCAGGATTCCAGGAGAATCCTGCTCAGGATTCCAGGAGAATCCTGCTCAGGATTCCAGGAGAATCCTGCTCAGGATTCCAGGAGAATCCTGCTCAGGATTCCAGGAGAATCCTGCTCAGGATTCCAGGAGAATCCTGCTCAGGATTCCAGGAGAATCCTGCTCAGGATTCCAGGAGAATCCTGCTCAGGATTCCAGGAGAATCCTGCTCAGGATTCCAGGAGAATCCTGCTCAGGATTCCAGGAGAATCCTGCTCAGGATTCCAGGAGAATCCTGCTCAGGATTCCAGGAGAATCCTGCTCAGGATTCCAGGAGAATCCTGCTCAGGATTCCAGGAGAATCCTGCTCAGGATTCCAGGAGAATCCTGCTCAGGATTCCAGGAGAATCCTGCTCAGGATTCCAGGAGAATCCTGCTCAGGATTCCAGGAGAATCCTGCTCAGGATTCCAGAAGAATCGTGCTCAGGATTCCAGGAGAATCCTGCTCAGGATTCCAGGAGAATCCTGCTCAGGATTCCAGGAGAATGCTACTCAGGATTCCAGGAGAATCCTACTCAGGATTCCAGGAGAATCCTGGTCAGGATTCCAGGAGAATCCTGAGCAGGTTTCCAGGAGAATCCTGAGCAGGTTTCCAGGAGAATCCTGCTCAGGATTCCAGGAGAATCCTGTTCAGGATTCCAGGAGAATCCTGCTCAGGATTCCAGGAGAATCCTGCTCAGGATTCCAGGAGAATCCTGCTCAGGATTCCAGGAGAATCCTGCTCAGGATTTCAGGAGAATCCTGCTCAGGATTCCAGGAGAATCCTGCTTAGGATTCCAGGAGAATCCTGCTCAGGATTCCAGGAGAATCCTGCTCAGGATTCCAGGAGAATCCTGCTCAGGATTCCAGGAGAATCCTGCTCAGGATTCCAGGAGAATCCTGCTCAGGATTCCAGGAGAATCCTGCTCAGGATTCCAGGAGAATCCTGCTCAGGATTCCAGGAGAATCCTGCTCAGGATTCCAGGAGAATCCTGCTCAGGATTCCAGGAGAATCCTGCTCAGGATTCCAGGAGAATCCTGAGCAGGTTTCCAGGAGAATCCTGCTCAGGATTCCAGGAGAATCCTGCTCAGGATTCCAGAAGAATCCTGCTCAGGATTCCAGGAGAATCCTGCTCAGGATTCCAGGAGAATCCTGCTCAGGATTCCAGGAGAATCCTGCTCAGGATTCCAGGAGAATCCTGCTCAGGATTCCAGGAGAATCCTGCTCAGGATTCCAGGAGAATCCTGCTCAGGATTCCAGGAGAATCCTGCTCAGGATTCCAGGAGAATCCTGCTCAGGATTCCAGGAGAATCCTGCTCAGGATTCCAGGAGAATCCTGCTCAGGATTCCAGGAGAATCCTGCTCAGGATTCCAGGAGAATCCTGCTCAGGATTCCAGGAGAATCCTGCTCAGGATTCCAGGAGAATCCTGCTCAGGATTCCAGGAGAATCCTGCTCAGGATTCCAGGAGAATCCTGCTCAGGATTCCAGGAGAATCCTGCTCAGGATTCCAGGAGAATCCTGCTCAGGATTCCAGGAGAATCCTGCTCAGGATTCCAGGAGAATCCTGCTCAGGATTCCAGGAGAATCCTGCTCAGGATTCCAGGAGAATCCTGCTCAGGATTCCAGGAGAATCCTGCTCAGGATTCCAGGAGAATCCTGCTCAGGATTCCAGGAGAATCCTGCTCAGGATTCCAGGAGAATCCTGCTCAGGATTCCAGGAGAATCCTGCTCAGGATTCCAGGAGAATCCTGCTCAGGATTCCAGGAGAATCCTGAGCAGGTTTCCAGGAGAATCCTGCTCAGGATTCCAGGAGAATCCTGCTCAGGATTCCAGAAGAATCCTGCTCAGGATTCCAGGAGAATCCTGCTCAGGATTCCAGGAGAATCCTGCTCAGGATTCCAGCAGAATCCTGCTCAGGATTCCAGGAGAATCCTGCTCAGGATTCCAGGAGAATCCTGCTCAGGATTCCAGGAGAATCCTGCTCAGGATTCCAGGAGAATCCTGCTCAGGATTCCAGGAGAATCCTGCTCAGGATTCCAGGAGAATCCTGCTCAGGATTCCAGGAGAATCCTGGTCAGGATTCCAGGAGAATCCTGCTCAGGATTCCAGGAGAATCCTGCTCAGGATTCCAGGAGAATCCTACTGAGGATTCCAGGAGAATCCTACTCAGGATTCCAGGAGAATCCTGCTCAGGATTCCAGGAGAATCCTGCTCATGATTCCAGGAGAATCCTGCTCGGGATTCCAGGAGAATCCTGCTCAGGATTCCAGGAGAATCCTGCTCAAGATTCCAGGAGAATCCTGCTCATGATTCCAGGAGAATCCTGCTCAGGATTCCAGGAGAATCCTGCTCAGGATTTCAGGAGAATCCTGCTCAGGATTCCAGAAGAATCCTGCTCAGGATTCCAGGAGAATCCTGCTCAGGATTCCAGGAGAATCCTACTCAGGACTCCAGGATAATCCTGCTCAGGATTCCAGGAGAATCCTGCTCAGGATTCCAGCAGAATCCTGCTCAGGATTCCAGCAGAATCCTGCTCAGGATTCCAGGAGAATCCTGCTCAGGATTCCAGGAGAATCCTGCTCAGGATTCCAGGAGAATCCTGCTCAGGATTCCAGGAGAATCCTGCTCAGGATTCCAGGAGAATCCTGCTCAAGATTCCAGGGGAATCCTGCTCAAGATTCCAGGAGAATCCTGCTCAGGATTCCAGGAGAATCCTGCTCAGGATTCCAGCAGAATCCTGCTCAGGATTCCAGGAGAATCATGCTCAGGATTCCAGGAGAATCCTGCTCAAGATTCCAGGGGAATCCTGCTCAAGATTCCAGGAGAATCCTGCTCAGGATTCCAGGAGAATCCTGCTCAGGATTCCAGGAGAATCCTGCTCAGGATTCCAGGAGAATCCTGCTCAGGATTCCAGGAGAATCCTGCTCAGGATTCCAGGAGAATCCTGCTCAGGATTCCAGGAGAATCCTGCTCAGGATTCCAGGAGAATCCTGCTCAGGATTCCAGCAGAATCCTGCTCAGGATTCCAGGAGAATCCTGCTCAGGATTCCAGGAGAATCCTGCTCAGGATTCCAGGAGAATCCTGCTCAGGATTCCAGGAGAATCCTGCTCAGGATTCCAGGAGAATCCTGCTCAGGATTCCAGGAGAATCCTGCTCAGGATTCCAGGAGAATCCTGCTCAGGATTCCAGGAGAATCCTGCTCAGGATTCCATGAGAATCCTGCTCAGGATTCCAGGAGAATCCTGCTCAGGATTCCAGGAGAATCCTGCTCAGGATTCCAGGAGAATCCTGCTCAGGATTCCAGGAGAATCCTGCTCAGGATTCCAGGAGAATCCTGCTCAGGATTCCAGGAGAATCCTGCTCAGGATTCCAGGAGAATCCTGCTCAGGATTCCAGGAGAATCCTGCTCAGGATTCCAGGAGAATCCTGCTCAGGATTCCAGAAGAATCGTGCTCAGGATTCCAGGAGAATCCTGCTCAGGATTCCAGGAGAATCCTGCTCAGGATTCCAGGAGAATGCTACTCAGGATTCCAGGAGAATCCTACTCAGGATTCCAGGAGAATCCTGGTCAGGATTCCAGGAGAATCCTGAGCAGGTTTCCAGGAGAATCCTGCTCAGGATTCCAGGAGAATCCTGTTCAGGATTCCAGGAGAATCCTGCTCAGGATTCCAGGAGAATCCTGCTCAGGATTCCAGGAGAATCCTGCTCAGGATTCCAGGAGAATCCTGCTCAGGATTTCAGGAGAATCCTGCTCAGGATTCCAGGAGAATCCTGCTTAGGATTCCAGGAGAATCCTGCTCAGGATTCCAGGAGAATCCTGCTCAGGATTCCAGGAGAATCCTGCTCAGGATTCCAGGAGAATCCTGCTCAGGATTCCAGGAGAATCCTGCTCAGGATTCCAGGAGAATCCTGCTCAGGATTCCAGGAGAATCCTGCTCAGGATTCCAGGAGAATCCTGCTCAGGATTCCAGGAGAATCCTGCTCAGGATTCCAGGAGAATCCTGAGCAGGTTTCCAGGAGAATCCTGCTCAGGATTCCAGGAGAATCCTGCTCAGGATTCCAGAAGAATCCTGCTCAGGATTCCAGGAGAATCCTGCTCAGGATTCCAGAAGAATCCTGCTCAGGATTCCAGGAGAATCCTGCTCAGGATTCCAGGAGAATCCTGCTCAGGATTCCAGGAGAATCCTGCTCAGGATTCCAGGAGAATCCTGCTCAGGATTCCAGGAGAATCCTGCTCAGGATTCCAGGAGAATCCTGCTCAGGATTCCAGGAGAATCCTGCTCAGGATTCCAGGAGAATCCTGCTCAGGATTCCAGGAGAATCCTGCTCAGGATTCCAGGAGAATCCTGCTCAGGATTCCAGGAGAATCCTGCTCAGGATTCCAGGAGAATCCTGCTCAGGATTCCAGGAGAATCCTGCTCAGGATTCCAGGAGAATCCTGCTCAGGATTCCAGGAGAATCCTGCTCAGGATTCCAGGAGAATCCTGCTCAGGATTCCAGGAGAATCCTGCTCAGGATTCCAGGAGAATCCTGCTCAGGATTCCAGGAGAATCCTGCTCAGGATTCCAGGAGAATCCTGCTCAGGATTCCAGGAGAATCCTGCTCAGGATTCCAGGAGAATCCTGCTCAGGATTCCAGGAGAATCCTGCTCAGGATTCCAGGAGAATCCTGCTCAGGATTCCAGGAGAATCCTGCTCAGGATTCCAGGAGAATCCTGCTCAGGATTCCAGGAGAATCCTGCTCAGGATTCCAGGAGAATCCTGAGCAGGTTTCCAGGAGAATCCTGCTCAGGATTCCAGGAGAATCCTGCTCAGGATTCCAGAAGAATCCTGCTCAGGATTCCAGGAGAATCCTGCTCAGGATTCCAGGAGAATCCTGCTCAGGATTCCAGCAGAATCCTGCTCAGGATTCCAGGAGAATCCTGCTCAGGATTCCAGGAGAATCCTGCTCAGGATTCCAGGAGAATCCTGCTCAGGATTCCAGGAGAATCCTGCTCAGGATTCCAGGAGAATCCTGCTCAGGATTCCAGGAGAATCCTGCTCAGGATTCCAGGAGAATCCTGCTCAGGATTCCAGGAGAATCCTGCTCAGGATTCCAGGAGAATCCTGCTCAGGATTCCAGGAGAATCCTGCTCAGGATTCCAGGAGAATCCTGCTCAGGATTCCAGGAGAATCCTGCTCAGGATTCCAGGAGAATCCTGCTCAGGATTCTAATAGAATCCTGCTCAGGATTCCAGGAGAATCCTGCTCAGGATTCCAGGAGAATCCTGCTCAGGATTCCAGGAGAATCCTGCTCAGGATTCCAGGAGAATCCTGCTCAGGATTCCAGGAGAATCCTGCTCAGGATTCCAGGAGAATCCTGCTCAGGATTCCAGGAGAATCCTGCTCAGGATTCCAGGAGAATCCTGCTCAGGATTCCAGGAGAATCCTGCTCAGGATTCCAGGAGAATCCTGCTCAGGATTCCAGGAGAATCTTGCTCAGGATTCCAGGAGAATCCTGCTCAGGATTCCAGGAGAATCCTGCTCAGGATTCCAGGAGAATCCTGCTCAGGATTCCAGGAGAATCCTGCTCAGGATTCCAGGAGAATCCTGCTCAGGATTCCAGGAGAATCCTGCTCAGGATTCCAGGAGAATCTTGCTCAGGATTCCAGGAGAATCCTGCTCAGGATTCCAGGAGAATCCTGCTCAGGATTCCAGGAGAATCCTGCTCAGGATTCCAGGAGAATCCTGCTCAGGATTCCTGGAGAATCCTGCTCAGGATTCCAGGAGAATCCTGCTCAGGATTCCAGGAGAATCCTGCTCAGGATTCCAGGAGAATCCTGCTCAGGATTCCAGGAGAATCCTGCTCAGGATTCCAGGAGAATCCTGCTCAGGATTCCAGGAGAATCCTGCTCAGGATTCCAGGAGAATCCTGCTCAGGATTCCAGGAGAATCCTGCTCAGGATTCCAGGAGAATCCTGCTCAGGATTCCAGGAGAATCCTGCTCAGGATTCCAGGAGAATCCTGCTCAGGATTCCAGGAGAATCCTGCTCAGGATTCCAGGAGAATCTTGCTCAGGATTCCAGGAGAATCCTGCTCAGGATTCCAGGAGAATCCTGCTCAGGATTCCAGGAGAATCCTGCTCAGGATTCCTGGAGAATCCTGCTCAGGATTCCAGGAGAATCCTGCTCAGGATTCCAGGAGAATCCTGCTCAGGATTCCAGGAGAATCCTGCTCAGGATTCCAGGAGAATCCTGCTCAGGATTCCAGGAGAATCCTGCTCAGGATTCCAGGAGAATCCTCATTTCATTTATTCATTTCATTTATTTATAACGGAAAATACAATGGTTTGAACTTCTCCTACTGAACTAATGTTCTTTTAAAGGTTTGTTCAATATCTATCTTAGAGTATTTGAATTAATTTTAAGACAATTATTTCTAGTTCACTAACATATTTCTAGGGTTATTCAGAATGAATTGCTTTAGTTTTCGTTTAAATATAAATAACGTTGGAGCAGCTTTGATGTTATCAGGAATTTTGTTGTATATAATTGGTCCTATGTTCGAGAATCTACGCCGTCCTATCTCCGTTCTGAACTGTTCTCGTCGAAGGTGATGAGCGTACCTGGTAAGATGTGGGTGAAGAGCATTCCCAAATGACCAATTGTGATGAATATTCAGCTCATTGATGATTTTATACATGGAAATACCAACTTGAAGCATGTGAAGGCCTAATATTGGAGGTATTTGGTGTTGAGGCAGTTCGTACAAATCAAGTGTAGGAAATAGGTACGGTAAGCTAAAGATAGCTTTAATACAGCGGTTTTGTTGAATCTGCATTGGTTTCAAGTGTACCTTGTTACCAGTGCCCCAGGCGGAAATACCATACTGGTAGCGGCTATGGATGAACGAATGGTAGATCTTCAATAGAACATGTACTGGAACAAATTTGGAGAGCTTCCTTAGTATTCCGCAAAGCGATGCACATTTGGAGACAACTTTTTGTATATGCTTATCCCAGCTGAGCCTATCGTCAATGCATACACCTAAATACTCGTACTCTGTTACCTTTTCAATTACTGCACCATTAATGACTAAGTTGGGACACGAGTTTCTCTCTTTCTTTTGTGAACTGAAGATCATCATTTTGGTTTTCTTCAAGTTGAGGGCCAGCAGGTTGTTTTCCAGATAAGCATACACAAGTCTCATATCGTGAGTCATATCGTCTACAACTCTTTCCACATACGGTCCTTTGTATGAGATTGTAGTGTCATCGGCGAATAGTCTTGGCTTCCCTTTGAGTGGTAGTTGTGATATATCGTTCACATAGATCAGGAAAAACAGAGGACCCAAGTTGCTGCCCTGTGGTACACCGCAAGTTATGGTACTCGATGTACTTTTCACTCCACCAACAACAACTTGCTGACACCGGTCGGACAGATAGCTTCTAACAAAATCAAGAGGAACTCCACGAACACCATAAGCGTCCAATTTGTTCAAAAGCATCTCGTGGTTGATCGTGTCAAATGCTTTAGATAGATCCAAGAAAACAGCTCCGGCACAATATTTCTGGTCCACAGAACTCGATATTTCATCTACCAACTCCAGAATAGCAACCTCAGTCGATGATCCTTGTCTAAAGCCAAATTGGTGTTCGTATAGCATTCCAGTGAACTCAAGAAAACTTGATATCCGTGTGTAGAGTACCTTTTCAAAAATTTTGTTTATCGCTGGTAGAACTGAGATCGGTCGGTAGTTAGAAGGGTCCATCGGATCTCCTCCTTTAAACACGGGATACACTAACGATCGCTTCAGAGACGTTGGGTAGACACCATCGATGATACTGTCATTGATGCTATCCGCAAGTATACTGGAAAGGCTCGCAGAGTGTTTTTTTAAAGCAGCAATGGGAAATCCGTCAATCCCAGTTGCTTTGTTCGCATCTAATTCACTTATAATTGAAGCTACCTCAGCTTCCGACGAAGGCCGCAGGAACAGAGAAGCATTGCATCGATTCATTGTGTTGAACTTGTTTATATCGCCATCCGACTCCAAGTTGCTCGCAAGTTGTTCTCCGACTGTTGAGAAAAAGTTGTTGAAAGCGTTGCCCACCTTCTCAGGATCCGTAACTTCAACTCCGTCAATAGTAAGACTATGATGCTTTGGCTTTACAGATTTGTTCCCGATCAACTCATTGATTCTCCCCCAAAGAACTTTTCCATTATTCGTTGACAACATTTTGTAGTAGTATGCTGCCTTAGCTCGTTTTTTACATTCTGCCAACTTTCTGTTTGAACGTTCTAGCAGATCTTTCAACTGTTGGTCCTGGCGGTTACGTTTCCATCTTTGGTACAAGCTATTCGATGTTCTGCTTAATTCCCAAATTTCCATGTTAAACCACGGGCAGTAATTGTGTTTTACTTTAACTACAACAGATTTACTGGTTGAATACATTCGATGAAGATGTGCATATTTATCGGTAATTGCCAAAATTCTTTCGTTGGGAGATAAAGTTGCAAAATCTGATGAGTTCAGAAACATTTGAAACTGTTCATCTAGTAGTCGGTAATTCGTAATCGTTTTCGTAAGTACTCTAGTAGGCCTGGTGGTTTTTGTTTGAAATAAGGTGAGAATATATCGATGATCACTGAGGTCACAGTTCAGGGTATAGTTTGTTATTTCATGGGAATGCTCAATGTTAGCAACCACATGATCCAGAATGTTATTGCTACTAGGACGAGTCACTATAGTGTTAGTAACAACCATATTATACACAGCAAGCAGGTGTAGATATTCTTGAACTCCTCTAGAGGCATTGATATTAACGGGCAAATTCATGTCTCCAAGTATGAATTGCGTTGTTGTCTGATCTGTTGATGCTAGGATACGTTCGATACGAGTGATGAAACGTCCGAATTCAAAATCTGGGGGTCGGTAGAATCCATGAATGAAGACTGGTTTGGGTGTAGTTAATAGCTTCAAACCAACATAATGACATCCGAGGTCCGAAGAGTTTCCAGGAGAATCCTGCTCAGGATTCCAGGAGAATCCTGCTCAGGATTCCAGGAGAATCCTGCTCAGGATTCCAGGAGAATCCTGCTCAGGATTCCAGGAGAATCCTGCTCAGGATTCCAGGAGAATCCTGCACAGGATTCTAGGAGAATCCTGCTCAGGATTCCAGGAGAATCCTGCTCAGGATTCCAGGAGAATCCTGCTCAGGATTCCAGGAGAATCCTGCTCAGGATTCCAGGAGAATCCTGCTCAGGATTCCAGGAGAATCCTGCTCAGGATTCCAGGAGAATCCTGCTCAGGATTCCAGGAGAATCCTGCTCAGGATTCCAGGAGAATCCTGAGCAGGTTTCCAGGAGAATCCTGCTCAGGATTCCAGGAGAATCCTGCTCAGGATTCCAGGAGAATCCTGCTCAGGATTCCAGGAGAATCCTGCTCAGGATTCCAGGAGAATCCTGCTCAGGATTCCAGGAGAATCCTGCTCAGGATTCCAGGAGAATCCTGCTCAGGATTCCAGGAGAATCCTGCTCAGGATTCCAGGAGAATCCTGCTCAGGATTCCAGGAGAATCCTGCTCAGAATTCCAGGAGAATCCTGCTCAGGATTCCAGGAGAATCCTGCTCAGGATTCCAGGAGAATCCTGCTCAGGATTCCAGGAGAATCCTGCTCAGGATTCCAGGAGAATCCTGCTCAGGATTCCAGGAGAATCCTGCTCAGGATTCCAGGAGAATCCTGCTCAGGATTCCAGGAGAATCCTGCTCAGGATTCCAGGAGAATCCTGCTCAGGATTCCAGGAGAATCCTGCTCAGGATTCCAGGAGA
The DNA here is from genome assembly GCF_035046485.1 of Aedes albopictus. NCBI lineage: Eukaryota > Metazoa > Arthropoda > Insecta > Diptera > Culicidae > Aedes > Aedes albopictus. The sequence continues at coordinate 341,369,829 of NC_085138.1, forward strand.
ATCCTGCTCAGGATTCCAGGAGAATCCTGCTCAGGATTCCAGGAGAATCCTGCTCAGGATTCCAGGAGAATCCTGCTCAGGATTCCAGGAGAATCCTGCTCAGGATTCCAGGAGAATCCTGCTCAGGATTCCAGGAGAATCCTGCTCAGGATTCCAGGAGAATCTTGCTCAGGATTCCAGGAGAATCCTGCTCAGGATTCTAGGAGAATCCTGCTCAGGATTCCAGGAGAATCCTGCTCAGGATTCCAGGAGAATCCTGCTCAGGATTCCAGGAGAATCCTGCTCAGGATTCCAGGAGAATCTTGCTCAGGATTCCAGGAGTATCCTGCTCAGGATTCCAGGAGAATCCTGCTCAGGATTCCAGGAGAATCCTGCTCAGGATTCCAGGAGTATCCTGCTCAGGATTCCAGGAGAATCCTGCTCAGGATTCCAGGAGAATCCTGCTCAGGATTCCAGGAGAATCCTGCTCAGGATTCCAGGAGAATCCTGCTCAGGATTCCAGGAGAATCCTGCTCAGGATTCCAGGAGAATCCTGCTCAGGATTCCAGGAGAATCCTGCTCAGGATTCCAGGAGAATCCTGCTCAGGATTCCAGGAGAATCCTGCTCAGGATTCCAGGAGAATCCTGCTCAGGATTCCAGGAGAATCCTGCTCAGGATTCCAGGAGAATTCTGCTCAGGATTCCAGGAGAATCCTGCTCAGGATTCCAGGAGAATCCTGCTCAGGATTCCAGGAGAATCCTGCTCAGGATTCCAGGAGAATCCTGCTCAGGATTCCAGGAGAATCCTGCTCAGGATTCCAGGAGAATCCTGCTCAGGATTCCAGGAGAATCCTGCTCAGGAGTCTAGGAGAATCATGCTCAGGATTCCAGGAGAATCATGCTCAGGATTCCAGGAGAATCCTGCTCAGGATTACAGGAGAATCCTGCTCAGGATTCCAGGAGAATCCTGCTCAGGATTCCAGGAGAATCCTGCTCAGGATTCCTGGAGAATCCTGCTCAGGATTCCTGGAGAATCCTGCTCAGGATTCCTGGAGAATCCTGCTCAGGATTCCTGGAAAATCCTGCCCAGGATTCCAGGAGAATCCTGCTCAGGATTCCTGGAGAATCCTGCTCAGGATTCCTGGAGAATCCTGCTCAGGATTCCAGGAGAATCCTGCTCAGGATTCCAGGAGAATCATGCTCAGGATTCCAGGAGAATCCTGCTCAGGATTCCAGGAGAATCCTGCTCAGGATTCCAGGAGAATCCTGCTCAGGATTCCAGGAGAATCCTGCTCAGGATTCCAGGAGAATCCTGCTCAGGATTCCAGGAGAATCCTGCTCAGGATTCCAGGAGAATCCTGCTCAGGATTCCTGGAGAATCATGCTCAGGATTCCTGGAGAATCCTGCTCAGGATTCCTGGAGAATCCTGCTCAGGATTCCTGGAGAATCCTGCTCAGGATTCCTGGAGAATCCTGCTCAGGATTCCTGGAGAATCCTGCTCAGGATTCCTGGAGAATCCTGCTCAGGATTCCAGCAGAATCCTGCTCAGGATTCCAGCAGAATCCTGCTCAGGATTCCAGGAGAATCCTGTTCAGGATTCCAGGAGAATCCTGCTCAGGATTCCAGGAGAATCCTGCTAAGGATTCCAGGAGAATCCTGCTCAGGATTCCAGGAGAATCCTGCTCAGGATTCCAAGAGAATCCTGCTCAGGATTCCAGGAGAATCCTGCTCAGGATTCCAGGAGAATCCTGCTCAGGATTCCAGGAGAATCCTGCTCAGGATTCCAGGAGAATCCTGCTCAGGATTCCAGGAGAATCCTGCTCAGGATTCCAGGAGAATCCTGCTCAGGATTCCAGGAGAATCCTGCTCAGGATTCCAGGAGAATCCTGCTCAGGTTTCCAGGAAAATCCTACTCAGGGTTCCAGGAGAATCCTGCTCAGGATTTTTGAAGAATCCTGCGAGAACCCTCTCAGGATTTCAGTAGAATCCTGCTCAGGATTTTAGTAGAATCCTGCTCAGGATTTCAGTAGAATCCTGCTCAGGATTTCAGTAGAATCCTGCTCAGGATTTCAGTAGAATCCTGCTCATGATTTCAGTAGAATCCTGCTCAGCATTTCAGTAAAATCCTGCTCAGGATTCCAGGAGAATCCTGCTCAGGATTCCAGGAGAATCCTGCTCAGGATTCCAGGAGAATCCTGCTCAGGATTCCAGGAGAATCCTGCTCAGGATTCCAGGAGAATTCTGCTCAGGATTCCAGGAGAATCCTGCTCAGGATTCCAGGAGAATCCTGCTCAGGATTCCAGGAGAATCCTGCTCAGGATTCCAGGAGAATCCTTCTCAGGATTCCAGGAGAATCCTGCTCAGGATTCCAGGAGAATCTTGCTCAGGATTACAGGAGAATCCTGCTCAGGATTCCATGAGTATCCTGCTCAAGATTCCAGGAGAATCTTGCTCAGGATGCCAGGAGAATCTTGCTCAGGATTCCAGGAGAATCCTGCTCAGGATTCCAGGAGAATCCTGCTCAGGATTCCTGGAGAATCCTGCTCAGGATTCCTGGAGAATCCTGCTCAGGATTCCTGGAGAATCCTGCTCAGGAGTCTAGGAGAATCCTGCTCAGGATTCCAACAGAATCCTGCTCAGGATTCCAGGAGAATCCTGCTCAGGATTCCAGGAGAATCTTGCTCAGGATTTCAGGAGAATCCTGCTCAGGATTTCAAGATAACCATGATCAGGATTCCAAGAGAATTCTGCTTTGGATTCCAAGAGACTCCTGCTCAGGATTTTAAAAGAATCCTGCTCAGGATTCCAAGAGAATCTTGTTCAGGATTCCAGGCGAATCATGCTCAAGATTTCAGGAGAATAAGTAAAGAAGAAAAACCTTTTCTTGCTCCACATCCAACGTGGTACAGCGTCTGTTACCTTTTCTCTCAACTACGACGAGGTGACATCGCTTACCGTGCCACATAATGGGCTGAAATACACACCCCCTTCGGGGAAAGGTCCCATTTTCACACATCTACATCTCACACTTTCACCCACTTTCCGTCGTCGTCAATCTGCTCGGGGTTAATTGATTTGGATCGCAGATCTACGATAACGATATGTCTACTGCTGCTGTAAGATACGGTAACGGACGGAACGGATACGAACCTTCGTCAGAACAAAAATGACGACAGTGTCAAAGTCGAGACAGACTGACAACATGTCCTAATGAAGTGTGTGATATGCGATAAGTGGGCCTTCGGGATTATCTTTATCGCGTACGTGATGGGTGTAAAGAATTCAGAATTTTCAATTCCTTGTGATCAGCTTTGAAGTTAAGCATCACGTTAGTTAGTTGTGATGTACAACCCAACTAACATGATTGCTATACATAAAAGTTTATAAGTGCTTTCTTCCAAAAGTATTTGCTTCATAAGCTATTATGCAGCTAATGTTGTGAGTAGGGAAGGATATCCCAGTTACACTTAAATTCAGAATTTAAGATTTGCAATTTTATATTTACAGTTCTTCAGTTTTGAACAAATATTCAAAGAATCTTCACCAAAGCAGATATCTTCCTCAGGATCCATGAGAATTCTGTTCAGGATTCCAGTAGAATGTAACATACATAAAGTTACGTTGCACAACCCAAGTAACATTCTAATGACCAACCAGTTTTGCAGAGGTTTTAAGAACCGCCACAAAACCTTATTGCTTACCACAACATATTGCTTATTGGTTCAAAGATGGTTCTTAGAACCTCTTCTATTCCATTTGACTAAAACACGTTTCTTACCTTGATTATTATATCATAAATATCTAAATTAAAGATTTTTAGATATTTATATGAAAGATTTGAATTAAAAATGATTAAAATATATGGAAGTTTCAAGTATTTTAACATTTTGACGTGAAAAACAAAACATTAAAGAACAAACAACTCCTAACTAACTAACTCTATCAATACCCACCAGGAAGTCTACCAGAAATAGCCTTCATGAAAACTCGCCGGATGTGGATAACAAATCCACTTGGTTTCCGGTATATCCAATCCTCTCTCTATGCAGCTCTACCATTCGCGGAAATTTAATCAATTTCTTTTGATTCTCTTATTTCAGGTATCGCAAACTGTGTGCAGAGATCAAACGACCAAGCCAATCAACAACTGCCGGTCATTCGTTCAAACCCCACAGTCAGAGTCCAGCTTTCCATGAACGATGCAGTCGTCCAACCAGCAATCCCATTCAATTCAACCACCTAGCCGCTGGAGTTTACCGCCAAGTGGATTGAATGGGGACCGAGCCAGCCAGCCAGCCACCTCGGACTTCCTGGTGCAAAATTTTGATTGATTTGTCTTTTTCCGCTTACTGCCGGTGGTATTTGAAATTCACGACAGCAAACCGAAAAAGACGCCTCAATCAATTTAAGTCAACGGACTGCGAAAGTGGTGAACGAAGGCAACGACGATGAAGGCGACAACGTTCCGGTTCAACGTTCTTTTGGGAGTGATTTTCGGGAATGGAAGAGTCTACCAGCGAGGCTTTAAGCGCCACAGGCTGTCTATCAAAACGTGGCATAAATAATATCATCATTCAACGCAATGTCTTGGAAGAAATATGCACAAAGATCCTTGAAGTTATTTGAAAGGAACTTTCAACCATCTAAGCAAAACTAATTTGCCGAAACAACAATCTAAAACAATATGATAAAATTAAACAAAAGTAATATTTCCGAAAGCCTTCGTAATTCTACCTTTTAGTGTGTGTAGTTGTATTTATTAATGAAAGAAATATAGCCAAAATATGTATAAGGTCCCATAGAATCGATACGATATGCGCACGGATATTCAACAAAATCATGCTGAAGATATGATCACAGACAAACAGACGTAATTCTTAAAGAAAATTCATCAAAAACTTCTGCCCGGTGTGGTGTTCGGGGTTGAAATAAAAAACTCGTGACGTTACTCTTCACGATTACAGATCAAAAGACCCTGGTCTATGCGTGATTTTATTATTTATACCAAACTTATAACTATATCTTCGCGTCTACACGCATGCGCGTCAGCGCGTCCTTAGGGTTTCCCCCTATTACATTTCTAACTAACGCAACGCGTGGGAAAGCATTTCTAAATTGCCTATCCCCTTGTTTCCGAACGATACGAATGATGACACGTGTCCTTTATGACCTGCTCAATGTGCCTCGTCACGATTATACAATATTAGGCTAGGTCGTGACTAATCCTATATGACGCTGTGCAAAATGCATAGCGTCTCGACAGTTGGCTATAATGCCTTTCGCAATAAAATGGACACGTGCACCGACGCGAAGATAAATTGATTAAAGGGATAGTTTAATTGGAAAGCCATGTGGCGCATCTGCCACACCGGTGTCTTATTCATGAGCACACTGCCACCTGTTGGTAGAACCGCGCGCGGCACTGTCGGTCATGATGGATTTCGATTTGACGTTTTGCTGACACGCACGCACACTACTACACAAATTGCCTGTAATTTTCGTTTGCATCATTCAGCATCGTGTACACTGGCAAATGTCAAAGCGATCGAACACCAGCGCATCTGGTGGAACGATCGCGCAAATCAAATAAAACTTGAATGGATCATTGAAGCCGACTTTTCCGCTACTCACCGCATCAAAACAAAAGCGCCACCGTATATGGACGGTAACACAGTGACAGCAGTCGAGTTACGTCAAACACACAAGGCTACGGTGGCGCTATCTGTTCATTTCATAGCGGCCGTTTTAGTTATTTTAGTGATCCATTAGAACTAGACTGTTTCAAAATTCAAGAAATTTGGCATATTTAATATCGGGTAAAAATTTACTTCGTCATATGCGCTAATTCATTAGAGATATTCTGACATACCTTTGCACATGCCATATTAGATGCAAGCAAAAAGATGTACCTAGACTTCAGCACTGGAAATCGAATAACACTATATTAACCGTTCCAGTTTCACTCCACTTACGATTTGGCATTTTTTTTCGTTTGGCGTTTGGCGTTTCGACGAAGGCAACCGCACCAAAGCAGCAGCTAGTTGTTCATCACCATTCTATTGTCACTTCGCCAGATCAAGGGGAATGACATATCCTTTTCTAACCGGAATATCCGCATTTATCCGTTTCTAACCGTCGCTAACCGTGTCTAACCGCTGCTCACTTAGCAGCTCGCTTAGCAACGGTTAGCGACGGTTAGAAACGGATAAATGCGGGTATTCCGGTTAGAAAAGGATATGTCATTCCCCTTGCGCCAGATTCATCTGTTGAACCATCCTTCAATTCACACCCCACTTAAGCTCTGTAGCACTTCAATGTTAAATTTCCATCCTGCAGATTGCAGCAAAAGCTGTTAATTAATTGAATAAATCACTTTTTTCCCGTCTGTTAAAATGTAAGCAACAAGTTGTCATTTAGTTGTCTAGGGATGATACAAGCAAATGTGTGACAAATATAGTCTTCTTCAAAGTTGTTCCTAATATAGCGCATTTAGTTCACCACTGGACTATCGCACTAGTTTTCACGAGTGCGAAAACGCTAATAAAAGTGCGTGATTGCATCAAATCAACTCGGTGTCTTCAGAGCACTTGTTCTCCATAGATTGAAGAAATAGTGCGCTGAAGACATCAACCTGATTTGATGCAATCGCGCACTTTTATTTACGCTTTCGCACTTATAATGTCGCAGTTCGCAGTCCAGTAGTGAACTAAATGCGGTATAATAAGGCCCTCTTTTCAATGTACCGTAAACCGGGGTCAAACTGATCAGCGGGGTGAAATTGATCATTAGGGTACTACATTGTAATTGCATACCAGGAACTTCTAAGCGTCGCAATGATCTCAAACTTCTTACCTCATCTAGTTCATAGATATCTAGAGATGAGTTCAGACTTTTATTTGTTTCGAAAAAAGTTAGTTTTGCCTTATTTTTTTAGGAATTTGTAATGTATTTCTCACTTAGATGAAATCATTGCTTCTAAACAATCGATTGCCACTATGACTTCCCGTAATTTTTTTGTATTAACATTTTTGTGGAGCCTTGGTTGGAAAGTTATGAAGCTATTCTGAATATGAATAAGTTAAAAAAAAGTTATTTTTTTTTTGACGAAAAAGTCATTTATTGTAATAAAAATCATTTATTTCAAAGCAAATTGCCTACCTTCAGGCGTTAAAGAGGGAATTTTAATGCATTTTAAGTGTCAAATTCACTAGTTGTAAGAGTTTTGACGCGTTACTCGGGTTAAGAAGAGCAAAATTAAGTGGATAAGGATTTTTATCTTTTTAATCGATGCTTAATTGTATACTGATCAATTTCGCCCCAAAGTGGTATCCTCAATTTTTTTATTTTTGAATTAATTTAACTAAAAGTTTAAACTTGTTGTACAAAATTCTGTCACATGGTTTGATGGAGATCCACTGAGTACTGATTTTACAGAAATTCTTTTGGCGATATTTGAATTGTCAGTAACGTTATCCGCAAAAGTTGTTTTAAAGTGATCAATTTGACCCCGGATAACGGTACATGAAAATTAGAGTGGTCCATATTTTCAAAGAAATTGGAAACTAAACTTTTTTCCAATAATAACTATACAGGGTGTTAGGTTCCTGAGTGCAAACTTTTTAAAGGGTGATAGAGGACCATAAATGGTGAAAAAAATTGTTCTACGCATATGGTCAAATCTCAACCGATACGTAGTTATTGAACTCCCCATGTTTTTGACTCTTATTGCCTTAACTGGCTATAACTTTAAAATGGTCAAACTTATCGCACTTTTTTTGTCCTTATTCGAAAGATTATTGAATTTTCTATCAAATGGCATCTTTGAACCGATCGGTTTAGTTAAATAACTAAATTTTCTTGATCAACTAGCCTAAAAGTTGTGTGTTTTAATTTGTTTATGTCAATTATCTTTGAAAAATGCGTAATAATTTGAAATTCTTTCTGTGTCAAAGTTGTGGCCCCTGTTTCACTCTACAATTCGTACTTTGACATCAAACTTCTATCTCTTATCGTTTTCTTGCAATTTTGATTTTAACGTCGCATTTCAGATCAGAAATTTGCAATCGTCATGGGAAGCACTTTTTTGCGCACTGTGCTGCACATTTAAATCAAAATTGCAAGAAAACGATAAGAGTTAGAAGTTTGGCGTCAAATAACAAATTGTAGAGTGAAACAGGGGCCACAACTTTGCCACAGAAAGAATTTCAAATTATTACGCATTTTTCAAAGATAATTGACACAACTTTTAGGCTATTTGATCAAGAAAACTTAGTTATTTAACTAAACCGATCGGTTCAAAGATGCCATTTGATAGAAAATTCAATAATCTTTCGAATAAGGGTTAAAAAAATGCGATAAGTTTGACCATTTTAAAGTTATAGCCAGTTAAGGCAATAAGAGTCAAAAACATGGGAGGTTCAATAACTACGTAACGGTTGAGATTTGACCATATGCGTAGAACAATTTTTTTCACCATTTATGGTCCTCTATCACCCTTTAAAAAGTTTGCACTCATGAACCTAACACCCTGTACAGGTATACCTCGATTTAGTGGACAATTCAATTTTTGAAATGCCTATAAAATCGAATTTTACATAAAATCGAAGCAAAAATTTTTATTTTATTTTTATTTAAATTTTATGCCAAAATGTGCCAAAACATATACAAACTGCATAAAAATTGAGTTTTCGATAAAAGGCTCGGAGTTTTTGGCATATATTACTAATTCTCGCTAAGTAACGAATAAACCACTATCTCGCTATTTTGTTACGATAGAAATCTTTCGTCCAAAACTATGTATGGTTGATTGAAAAGCCAATATTTTGAGCAATGAATATACACAATAACGTTATTCGCATAAGTGTCAAAAAAAAAATGAAAAAAAAAATCAGAAATTCACTCGGAGATTTAAGAAACTCTGAGGATTTATTTATTCTGGAATTTCTTTACTAATTGATTTATAAATTCCTCCAGGGATCCCATCTGAAATTCCTCAAGGGGTTCGGAAATTTAGAGATTCTTGACAAGCACTTGATAGGGCGTAATTACTGGTTGTGCTATATTTGCCGAACGATCTTTCTTTATGAGTGGTGTAGTCTGCTCGGTCGCCTTTTGTTACAATTCTGAGGTGTTTAATAAAATTAAGTGAACCCAGAATTTTCAACTCTATTACGACGGTGTCCGAATAAAACTTCCCACATCATTTCATCATGTTACAGAATATTAAAGAAAATCTTCCATGTGTTCCTCCAAAAGAGTAACAAAAAAATTGGCAAGAATGCTTCACTTATTTCTTCATGATTTTTCACAAATCATTTCAGATATTTTTTGAGAAATTCGCCCAGGGGTTACTTCAAAAATTCCTCTAGTAATTTATTTATAAATTTCTCTGGGCATTCGTTTGGAGAATCTTTCGGAGATTTCTTTGGAAAATCTTCCAAAAATCTTTCAGAAATTCTGATAAAACATCTTTCTATTTTTGTTTGCGGAAACTTGTCCGAGTATTCGACCAAAAAATCTCTTACGGATTCTTTCAAAAAATCCTCGTGGATTTATTTGGAAATCTTCTTCAGAAATTTGTTTAGAAATTCTTTTTATCCTATAAATTTCACAAAGAATTCTTTCAATGCATCTTTCATGATTTATTTTTAGAATTCCTCCACTTAAAAAATAAAATATTCATGAATTTAAGTAGCAATTCCTCTAGGGATTCTTATAAAAATGCGTTCAAAGATTCTTTCAGGAATTTCTTTAGACATTTATTTAGAATTTTTTCCAGAGATTTCGGGATTCAAACATTTTTGCGATGCCTTCATAAACTATTTTTTTAGAAAATGTTTCAAAAGTTCCTTCAAAAATATGAGCTTAGATTACTTTGGAAAATCTTCGAAGGATTTCACCAAAAAAATTTTACAGCAATTTCTACCAAAATTCTACTAGTGATTTTTCCAGAAGTTTCAGAAAGAGTTGTGTATGACTTTTTGTAAAAGTTCTTCCAGGGATTTCTCCACAAAATTCTTCAGTTTTTTTCGATACTTTTCTAATTTATTTTTCGAACGATCCTACGGAAATTCCTTTAAGTATTCTCTCAAACGATCCCCCTAGGATTTTTTTTCAAAACTTTCTTCGGGGTTTGCTTTAGAAATTGCTCTCGAGAGTTTATTTTTTAAATCTGAATTCCTGTCAGAAAAACTTCCTGGGATTTCTCTAGAAATTCCTCCAGGGACTCTTTAAAAATGTGAGATTCATTCTAGAATTTTCAGCAGGGATTCCTGTAGAAACTACCCTGGGGGTTCCTTCAGAAAATTTCTCATGGATTTTATTATAAATTTGACTAGTAATTTCTTCAAAAATATTTTCAGCTTTTCCTCCAGAGATTTCTATACAAATTTATCCATTACTTTGAAAAAAAATTCCGCAGATTTTTTTGATAATTCTTTCATGGACCCTAGCTGAAATCCGTCCAAGGATTCTTTTGAATTTTTTTTTTACGAGTTCCTGAAAAAATCTTTGGAAAACTGAATTCAAAAATTCATCCAAGAAATCCGTAAGAAATTCAGTCAGATTTTTTTTCACAAAATCTTCTAGGGATTCCTTTAGATTTTAGAATGTCATTTTGAAACTTCTCCCAGTACTCCTTAAGAAAGTCTTGCATGGGTAGCTTCCAAAAATGTTGCATAGATTCGAAAAATCTTGCATAGATTATCCCAGAAATTCAGCTACAAATCTCTCCAGATTGCTTCAATAGAGATTCCTTCAGATATTTTTCAAAGCATTTATCTAGAAAACCTTCCATGAAGTTTAAAAAAAAATCCATGATTTTTTTTAGAATATGATTCAAATTTTGAAGAAGTTTTGAGTTTCTGATTCTCAGTGTATCCGAATCAGAAACTTAAAACTTCTTCAAAATTTTCTCAGAAGTTTTCTAAAGAACTGTCTTTAAGGATTGCTTTAGGAATTCTATAAGGGAGCATCCATTAAGTACGTCACGCTAAAATTGGGAATTTTCGACCCCCCCTCCCCCCTTCGTACGGGTTTTTCCTATGCTTAATACATTGCTTGTCACACTTTCACAAACCCCCCCTCCCCCCTAAAACCGTGACGTACTTAATGGATGGCCCCTAAGAGATTATTTAACAAATTCATTAAATTTATTCACATTCTTTTAGATATTGCTTCAGGATTTCTTAAGAAAGTCTTAGGAAATCCTCCAAGGGTTACATCAGAAATTTTTCTAAAGATTTTGCGGACTTCTACAGAGGATTACTAAGGAATGGCTAGAAGACACTCGTGCAGAGTTTCCTGCAGAAATTGACACAGAGATTTCATCAGAAATTCCACCAGGTATGCCTCTATATATTTTATCAGAAATTCCTCCAGGATTTCCTCCGAGCGTACCTCTAAGAATTCCTCTATGGGTTTCTCTTGGAATTCATTAAAAAAAGGTTTAAGATTTTTATTTTGGGGATTTCTTCAGGTATTTTTTTTTTTTTTCAAAAATATCAAGAGGTTTTGTTGATTATTCCACCAGAAGTTCCCAGGTATTCCTTCCGGAACTTCTTCAGAAAATCCATCACACATCTTACCAGTAATCAGCCGAAGCATTACAATGACCTTTTTATGGAATATGCTACAAATTTTGGAATTCAACCAGCAGGCATCTACCATAAAATCTCGGTAAGGAAGTCATTAGAAATGTTGAAAAAAAATTGTTAGAACATTTTGAGGGAAGATCTGGTGAATGAGCAGTTTGCATGCATCCGCCAAAAATGTTTTCATTTCTAAGGGATCTGTAAAAAATATCGCCAGAAAATCACTCCGAATAATCTGCTTATCGTGATCATCGACAAAGCCAGGGATATTTACAGAAAAAAAGTAGTCAGAAAGGGAAGTATGAGATTACGATAAATATATAGAACTAAGTATATCGTGAGGTATGCTTTGGCGCTAATTTGGGGGCTTCACAAAACAATTTTTTGATATGAAGTGCTCCGCGTGTCAAAAGGCTGAAAACCCCTGTATTATAAGTCATCATGATAGAAACTGTAAGATTTAAACTGATTAATTGTTAAAAAATACAATTTAAAAAAAATGTACATAAAATCGAGGTAAAATGTACATAAAATCGAAGTACATAAAATCGAGGGTCTATATAATCGAGGGTCCACTAAATCGAGGTATACCTGTATACATTCTTTGGGAAAGTTGTAGCTTTAAAATTGACCGATCTAGAGATATTTTTCTAAATGAGCTTAGGGTGGTACAAGGAAACCCGGTTTTCTGACATTACCTTTTTCAGTTTCGATTTTTCATCAAAGCCGCCCAAAAAATACTTGTAGAGCATTTGAAGACGCGTCGTTTCGTGTTGTGCATGTCTTTAAAAAAAATCATAGTTTTTTGAAAAGGTGATATGTATCATAAAAATATCTTTTGCGCGCATTCAAAAGAAGAAATGTTGTTATAAAAAATTAGAGGGGTGTTATTTTTGTAACTCAAGCAAAAATACTTGAAAAGCGCCTATTTTTTTTTTCTAGAAAATCATCAATATTTTTGAATGGAATGACGTAGCAACATTCTCAGCGCACGAAAATGCGCGTTTTTGGAAGCTCCAGAAGTGGGTTTAGACTACTTTGATGAGAAATTTGTAACAAAAAAGCAATATAGCAATAAAACGATTTGTTCAAGCTTGACCCCATAAAAACTATGGGGAAATGCTCCAAATTGGTCAAAATAGTTAAAACGCTTAATCTCTGTTTCAAATTTGTTATCAAAGTTGTCTAAGAACCATTTTTAGAGCTCAGAAAAACGCACTTTTTCGTGCGCTGAGAATGTTGCTAAGTCACTCCGTTCAACAGATATTGATGATTTTCTAGAATTAATAAGCACTTCAAATATTTTATACTTGAGTTACAAAAATAACACCCCTCCAATTTTTTGATATGTTTTATAACAATATTTCTTTTTGTGAATGCGGGCAAAAGATATTTTTTATGTTTGCCCCAACCCATCATATTACCTTTTCAAAAAACTATGATTTTTTAAGAAAAACACCTCCCAGTCAACACACGATCGTATATGATGTTGAATAGGATGCAAAAGTGGAGGCGATATACGCACACTTTACACGCGGTTAAATGGAAGCATGTATGCATATGGCCTTCAGTTTAGCATCCTATTCAACATCATATAAGACTTTGTGTTAGCTGGGCTGTTACTATTGAACCAAAGGAGATAACGACCATCTCAACGCACGAAAAGACGCGTCTGCAAATGCTCTACAGGGATTCTATTACATTTCCCGGAAAATCATTTTCCGAAAAGACATTTTCCGGGAATCATTTCCCGGAATGTCCCATTTCCCGGAAACCCATTTTCAGGAATGGAACATTTCCTGGAAATCCATTTTCCGGAATGGAAGATTTCCCGGAAAACTGTTATCGCTATTCCCAGACTCATTAAATTTCAGCCTTTTTATGACATACGCAATAATTGACTTATTTTGGTTGGTTTTCGTTGAAGAATTTAAGCAGGGCTTTGAGCGTTATTTCCAAATCTTTGACAAAACATTTAAAAATATTAGCAGTTATGATGCCAACAGTTTTATCACTGCATCTTAAACGAACAGGAAAATGAGGGAAAACTTTCAATGACAATTCTTGCAGCAATAATTCCAAAAGATAACTTTCGAAAGAAAACAAAAGAAAGGAAAAATATCTAATAAGATGGTAGTGGTTGAATTTTGCGCATAGTTTGTAAACAGTAGGTATACTCTTGGTCTAAAGTTTCTTACTTTTTACGAGCTCTATAGGTGGGATGCAGATTAGTCAAAATTAGCACAAGAAATGAAAAAGTCGGCTCATCTTTCGACGACGCTTCTGAAACCTACACATCAGACGCAAACAAAAAAAAAACTAAAATAAAACGTTGAAATGAAAAAATAAATGAGAGACGAAATGTCAAATTTCAAAAACAGGGAAGTCAATGAATGACTGTATCAAAGAAGAGTATACTGCATTAAATTGATATGTAGCACTCACCCTCTTACACCCTCTTATTGTTTCTCTCATATGTTTTTTGCCTTTTTGATACTAAACCTTAAAAACTGTAAATAACGAGAGGCCAACTTCAAGTTTTTGCCTAACGACTGAGTTTGGCTTATAAGGCCGAAAATACATTTGGCCACATTATTACTAAGCCAAATTGTCATTAGGCTAGATTGAAATGAAAGCGATCGAAAAACAGGCCTCGAAAAAGGGAAGAAGGGAAAATCTCTAAAGGTGCAATTGACAGTTTGGCAATTAAACAACTTTGAAACAGTCTAACTTGAAAGAACAACATATTTGTAAGAGAATCGCCAATTAAATACGCAACGGTGTAACTAGAAAAAAAACAGCCTATTAAATAAAGAAGGGCAACTCTCCTATATATAATGCAACAAGTGCCAATAAAATACATGTTGGTAACCATGTGTTTTATTGGCACTGCTTTCTATATAGGAGATTTGCCCTTCTTTATTTAACAGGCTGTTCTTTCTAGTTACAACGTTGCATATTTGATCGCTGGCATAACTAATAACTTTATCTGACCATTTTTGTTCTCTTGAAAATGGGTTGTTCTTTCTGGTCGAAAGAACAACCCCTTTCTAAAGAAGGGAAAACACCAGATAGAAATCATAAATTTGGAGCGAATCAATTCTGTAACGATACATTGTTGGAAAGAACAGACTGTACATTGAAGAAGGGCAAATCTCCTATGCAGTTAGCAGTTCAACTATACAAATGCACCTAGAACTGCCTTTGACGAAAAGGAAGAACAATTTGTTACTGAAAAGCCAGTCAAAATATATCCATTCGGCTCAACGATGCTGGCTCTACATTGTAAAGTGAACTGAAACGAGAATCTGAGTTCCATTCATTTATTAAGTTCTACAATCTTGAAAAAAAATATAAAAAAGTTTTAAGGCTCGATTTTCTGGAAATTGATCATCAACTGATAAAATTAGTCGTAATAAGAATCAAAAAAACCAGATCATGTTTAAAGATTCTAAAATATCTCTTCTGGTTTTCCTAGAATTGCCTTTCCGGGAAATTAGGCATTCCGGGAAATTAGGCATTTCGGAAAATGAAGCATTCCGGAAAATGGTTTTCCGGGAAATGGGGTATCCGGGAAATGATTTCCGGGAAATGTCTTTCCGGGAAACAGTATAAAACCGCTGTACAAGTGTTTCTTGGGCGGCTTTGATGAAAAATCGAAACCGAAAAAGTTAATGACAGAAAACCAGTTTTTCTTGAACCATCCTAAGCTTATTAAGAAAAACATCTCTAGATCGGTCAATTTTACAGCTACATAAAAACTGTCTTCAACAAACTTGCTCAAAATTGATAGATCTACAACTTTCCCGAAGAATGTATATAGGGGAACTTACGTATTTTCGGCAGCTTTGTTCTCTTCTTCATGGATTTTTTTAATCTGTTGATCTCAGCGTTAGCCTCAAATCCTTGCCAACCAAGCTGAGTTATATGTACAAAATTCAGGCAATTAAGCAAACAAAAACCCCCCATAACGAAGAGAACAAACCTGCCGATAATACCCTTTGTCTCTCTCTCTCTTCTTGGCGTAACGTCCTCATTGGGACAATGCCTGCTTCTCAGCTTAGTGTTCTATGAGCACTTCCACAGTTATTAACTGAGAGCTTCCTCTGCCAATGACCATTTTGCATGCGTATATCGTGTGGCAGGCACGAACATACTCTATGCCCAAGGAAGTCAAGGAAATTTCCTTTACGAAAAGATCCTGGACCGACCGGGAATCGAACCCGTCACCCTCAGCATGGTCATGCTGAATACCCGTGCGTTTACCGCCTCGGCTATATGCCCTTTGTCATCCTAGTTATTTTTGCATTTTTTTTTATTTAATAAAAAAGTTTTGTTTCCAATTTCTTTGAAAATATGGACCACCCTAATTTACATATACATTGGAAAGAGGCCCTTATTATTGGGAACACCTATGTAGAAGACCATATTTGTCTAAAAATACATTTGAAGGCATTGAATTCATCTTTCCTCGTAAATTTGGTATGGAAGCTAATTTAGAAATTAGTAATATGCCATGAGGCGTTAGGCGAGGTGCAAGAATGAATTCGATCATTATTGGTCGGTGCTTGGAGAGACGGAAATTAGATTAAAACCTCACATAGTTGATTACCATCTGTGAAAATTTCATTCAAATTGGTGTAGACATACAAGTTATGATTATGCATAAATAATACACGAAAAATATTAAGATTCATAGGAGTCTTTGAAGGGCTTTACCACAGACAAACAGACGTAATACCTTGAACGATTTTCATGGAAATCCATCGCCCAATTCACACTACCATCACCTGGTGGAAAAGTTGCACGAATCACTGTGTTGTGCAATATCGTCAACAGAAGGTGCTAGTGTGAAACGTCAAACGCATAGAAAAACGATGCGCGCGCCTCTGGTTGTGAAAGCCACAACTATGAAAATTTAAAATGATCGTTTAAAGCGTGGTCGACGGAAATTTCGCAAGTGTTACGTCTGTTTGTCTGTGGCTTTACCGAGGGCTTCACAATGGGTTTCAGGGCATTTCAAAGAGTTTCTCGGGATTTTAGGAACGTTTTAAGGGCATTCCGAACACTTTTAGGAGCGTTTGGTAGCATTTCCTGGTGGAGCCTCGTAGCCGTGCGATTAGGGTCACCAAGCTTCTAATCGCACCATGTTATGGGGTGAGGGTTCACCCGTATCCACTGGTGCATGATCTGTGTGTCCGTTGTCTAGTCGAAACTTAGTTCAGTCTGTGCAGCCGCTGGCTGAAGACGGTGTCCGTGTTTTTTTTTTTTTTCTTTTATTTCAGGGACACTTCAAGGGGTTCACGTTTTCATGGAGTTTCTGGATACTTTGAAAGGCATACCACGGGATTTCAGCGGTATTTCAAATTGATTACGGGGATTTTAAGAGCGTCCCAGTTTCAGAGGCGTTTCACGGTATATCAAGAGCGTTTCAATAAGTTTTTCGGGAAGGGTCTCACGAGTTTATTGGCGTTCAGGGGTATTTCAAAGGGTACGGGGATTTCAGGAGCGCAGTATGAGGTTCACCAGAGACCCCCTGGAACCTCCTCGTAGCTCCCTGAGACCCCTTTAAACGCTCCTGAGACATCCCTTAAATATTCCCCCTTATAAGGAGGTAATCCGGAAACTTCCGTGGACCCTTTAAAGAGCTCCCCTTGAAGAGTCAATGAGATTTTTGGTTCTCCTGAAATGCCCCTAAGATCCCCTTGAACATCTCTTGAACCACCTGAAGCGCCCCAGAGACCCCCTAACGCCTCTTGAAACCCCCGGAAACCCTTCGAGTTTCCCTGAAGCCTCCTGAGGTTCTTGAAATGCCCCCGAGAACCCCCTGAAACCTCTTCAAGCCCCCTGGGACTCCCTGAAAAGCTGAGAGCTGCAGGTACTCCCTGAAACCCACTTGGACTCCATGGAGCACCCTTCAGACCCACTGAAACACCCCTAGCAGCCCCTAGAACAAGCCTGAGACCTCCTGAAGCGCCCCTGAGACCCCCTGGTACCTTCTTGAAACTCCATGCGATCCAATTCAATTCAGTTCAATTCGCTTTATTTTAGAGACTTTCAGCCTTGGGCTGGTTCATGAGGTCCACTGAAACCGTTAAAAGTGTACAAGAAGGGGCTATATTTATATCCGGCGCCACTGTACTGCAATCATTCTTGCAGAAGAGAAAACGTGCAAGCAAATCGACGAAAATTCGAATAATAAACACGTTCTTTATAGTATGGTACGATTAAACTTTTATTTCCTCCGTTATCGGTAGTTCCCGGGTCAATTCCGTTCGCTTTCGGTGTTGGCCTGTTCACTACGTTGCCTGCTGGGTGTCCGCCGGTTAATCACACAGAAACACAGATTTCTTGAAACACTTCTGAGTGTAAATCGTGAATAAGCTTAATATAAAGAACTGCAGGAAACATCTGAATTATCCTCGGATGTAAACAAACTTTGTTAAAGTCATGTGAACAGATTCAAGCTTGAACATGGTTTACCCAAGGGATCATTCAAATATTACGTAACGCAAAATTTGACAATTTTGGATCCCCTCCTAACCCCACGTAACAACTTTTGTATGAGAATTTTTGAAATTTTGTATGAAGCGTAACGCAGCGCCAGACTCCCTCCCTCCCCTCTCAGCGTTACGTAATATTTGAACGAACCCCAAGGATTTACCACTTATTTGAGAGAGTACAAAGAGTCCGGAGAAAAGAGAAACCCGAATGGCAAATGTGAAAGAAAATTTAATTCTCTTTCAGATGCGCTTAGATCCGGTAGGTACTTACGAACAATTTATGTGATTAATTTGAGGAGCTCTTGCTATGCCTCTGACGGGCGATCTTCCGGATTGTTTGTTAGCTGGCCAATCCGGTATCTATCGGCGTGGGCATCAAGAACGATGATCAGGTATCAGTAGGTCGGCTCAAGAGGCAGGTTTATGTGAACAAACGATTTTCCCCTTATCTCACCAAGCGCCTCTACAATGGGGGTAATCCGAATGGATCATTGAATCCGACTTTTCCGCTACTCATCGCTTCAAAACAACAGCGCCACCGTCTATGGGTGGTAACACAGTGACAGCAGTTGAGTTACGTCAAACACACAAGGCTACGGTGGTGCTATCTGTTCATTTTATAGCGGCCGTTTGGGTTATTTTAGTGATCCATTAGCCTATAATGAATCATCCATTTTCAGTTTCTCACAGTGTTTAAGGACAGACTTGTTAAAATCCCAAAATGGCCGCCACAATGGCCGACTTTGGCACCTACTCACGATTTCGAGCGCACAAATCTCTTCGTAAACAAAACCAGCGCACCTGATCTTCTTATTTTAAGCTTATTATTATGCGTTGCGCGAAAATTTGTACGCGCAAGCGCCCATACATCTCCGCCTGTAAGCAAAATCATTTCGGTGTTTTCGGCGCAGTATTCCTTGGCCAATTCGCGCACTTATTGTAGAAGACACCATAACGATTAAACATACCAGCGGAGGTCTATTAGCGATTTTGCACCTTTTTCGCTCTCTATTTTCTTGCAACGGGTAATACAAGTGAGCAAGAACAGAATAATCAAATTCGGCTGTTCGAGTCCGTATGAAGTTGGTCATCAATATTAACTTCTTTTCTCGATCAGCCTAGATAGCTGTGTAGTGTCGGTAGCGATTGTCTCAATTGGCTAAGAATAACACTACGGACCGCCTGTTCCGGTGGTAAGAATCCACCAACAGGTGACCCCTAATTCATGGTGTGATGCGGCTTTATGCTTACCGTGCCTAGGAATGAATGGCTAGGGGGGTCTAATAAAAACCTAACCGCTAACGGAGCCTGTGGAGTACCAGGGCGCCCTCCACAGTATGTAGCCTACTGCACTAACCGGAGCAATGGTGCAGTGGACCTTGCACGGAGAGACGAAACTACCCAAAAGTGGGTTCTTTCCACCCAACTTCGGGGTTGCGTGCGTCAAGCCAATTTTGAGTTGATGGAATCGATGTTTTTGTTGGGTTGTTCCCGCTTGCTTCCATGTGAATAAAATACCTAATTTTAAGTTTTTTCAACTCAACCGAAATTTTGACTAGGTTGTATTCACTCAAATTTGAGTACTGTGCTAGAAACTCAGTTTTGGCTTGACGCACGGAACTGCAAAAGTTGGGGTGTTTCTCTCTTCATTCTCTGACAACAATAGAAAGAGCGCATGAAAAGGGAGATGAAAAAGAACTCAAAATTGAGTTTAAAAGTACCTATTTTTGAGTTTTTCAGTTTCTCCGTGTGTGTTTCTCCGAGACAATCAGCTGCCCTTCTTTAGTCTCACTTGAGGCTAAATAAGGGCGGGATTATGAAGATGTTGTTAATGAATTAAATGCTTTGACTGTTTTCCTACTCTCCGCATCGACCAACGTGGCGCTAGCTTCTATGCGCGAAAGATCGCTAAAAGTAAATCGCAAAAATATTGTATGGCGAATAGCACCTAATAGCGTATTTCCCGAAGTGTAACACATTATTCGAAAAAAATATTTGGTAGCGGTTGTGCACAATGATGACCGGTTTGGTGCCTACCAAATATTTTTTTCGGTAAAAGCTTTCCATTTCGAGAAATTCGAATTTAAATGCTTTTCGCCATACAAAATAAAATGATTTTACTCCTGTTGAGCAACATTGAACGCACTCCCTGCCGGTAATCCATTAGTTTAAATTTTCACCTATATGGTTTCGCATTATGCGATTTACACACCTCGCCTTTGGCGTTTTCCAATCGATACCGATTTGGTTTTATTGTTGCTGTTCTTTGTTGTGCTGTTGTTGCGAAGAGTTTAATCTTACCTAGTTTGGGTAGTGGCTACGGTTAAGATAGCTCAGATCAATCTTCAGCATAAAAGGACAGCAACGATCAATCTTTGCAGACTTATGCAAAATGATACAGCCCAAGTGGCCTTGGTTGGTACAAGAACCTTACTTTCGTAAGGGAAATTTCTATCTAGGAAACCTTGTGAACCCGGTGTTTGCCACTTTCAGTAAACATGAAATGGCAAACTCGCGTGTCATGCCTCGAGCCTGTGTGCTTGTCAACAACGCAATAGTTGCTACACTCATCTCTGAACTAATCACCAGAGATGTATGTGCTATCACAATGAATTAACTACATCGGCTGTTTTCATACTCTCCGCATCGACCAATGTGGCGCTAGTTTCTATGCGCGAAAAATCGCTAAAAGTAAATCGCAAAAATAGTGTATGGCGAATAGCATGTAAAGGCAAATTTATCGAAGTGGAATACATTATTCGAAAACATATTTGGTAGTGGTTGTGCACAATGGTGACTACCAAATATTTTTTCAGTAAAAGCTTTCTATTTCAAGTAATTCAAGTTTAGATGCTTTTCACCATACAAAATAAAATTGATTTACTACTGCTGATCAACTGTGGGTGTGCGCCAAGCGGGTAGTCCATTGATGTATCTGTTGGAAACCTCAACAGGAAATACGTCTATTGTTCTGTGTATTTACCGCATGATGACCCATCCCCTACGGATGCTTTCAAACAAGTCATCGCATACTGCACTTCAAAAGGCCTTCCGCTAATTGTTGGCAGTGATGCTAATGCTCACCATATCATCTGGGGCAGCTCAGACATTAACTTGAGAGGCTCCAGTTTGATGGAGTACTTAAGCAGTACAGATCTTGCATTACTTAACATAGGCAACCGCCCAACCTTCATGGTATCTGCTAGAGAGGAAGTATTAGATATAACGCTTTGCTCTAGCAGAATTAGTCACGAGCTGACCAATGAATTAACTACATCGGCTGTTTCCTACTCTCCGCATCGACCAATGTGGCGCTAGCTTCTATGCGCGAAAAATCGTTAAAAGTAAATCGCAAAAATATTGTATGGCAAATACCATCTAACGGCAAATTCTTCAAAGTGGAATACATTATTCGAAAAAATATTTGGTAGTGGTTGTGCACAATGGTGACAACTATTAAGCCTACCAAATATTTTTTCGGGAAACGCTTTGTATTTCAAATAATTCAAGTTTAGATGCATTTCGCCATACAAAATTAAATTGATTTACTCCTGCTGATCAACTGTGGCTGCGCGCACAGCGGGTAGTCCATTGGCATGTGTCAGATGAAGAATCTTTATCTGACCATCGCTACATTTTTTTTTGAACATTTAAATGTTACTTCGCAAACATTGCGTTTCAGGAATCCCCGGTCAACAAACAGGGATCTTTTTACTGATTTGGTTGCGGCCAAATTTCATGGATACTCACCATCCATTGACACTCCAAGTGATTTAGATTATGCCGTTGATACTACAACGACCTTCATCATGGAAGCTTTTGAAGAAGCATGCCCTCTACGGTCTGTGAAGATCACAAGAGGAACCCCTTGGTGGAACTCTGATCTGGCTAAACTCAGGAAACAATGTAGAAAGAGTTGGAACAGACGACGTTCGGCTGGTTCGGAGGCTTTCAGGTCGGCTCGCAAGGCCTACAGGAAAGCTCTCCGGTCTGCTGAACGATCCGGCTGGAAAAACCTTTGTACAAATGTTTCCAGCTTTAGTGAAGTCAGTCGGTTAAACAAAATCCTTGCGAAATCTAAGGATTTCCGGGTGAACGAACTTCGTTTGCCAAATGGCGATCTGATTTCCTCTGATGAGGAAGTTCTGGAATGCTTATTCAGCACACACTTCCCTGGATGTGTGGATATTACATCTTCGGATGATGCTGATGTCTTTTCTTGTAGTTATGATTCTTTAGCTTCGGCTCGGAGTATTGTAACTATAGAATCGATTGAGTGGGCTCTTAATAGCTTTGCTCCTTTCAAATCTCCTGGGGCAGATGGGATTTATCCTATTTTGCTTCAGAAGGGATTTGATTATTTCAAACATGTTTTGAAAAAACTACTTGTTTGCAGTTTTGCTACAGGGTATATTCCCAAATCCTGGAGGGATATTACTGTAAAGTTTATTCCGAAAGTGGGTCGTGCGTCGTATGAAGAACCAAAGAGTTTCAGACCTATCAGTTTGACCTCTTTTCTTCTGAAATGCTTAGAACGCATTGTGGATCATCACATCCCTGATGTTCATCTGGCCAACGTGCCTCTTCATGTGAACCAACATGCCTACCAATCTGGTAAGTCCACTGTGACTCTTTTACACAAGGTTGTTTACGATATCGAGAAAGCATTCGCTCAAAAGCAATCTTGTTTGGGTGTTTTCTTAGATATCGAGGGTGCCTTTGACAACGTGCCTTTCGATGCCATATTGGAAGCCGCACGGAGTCATGGTATATCTCCAATGATTTCCAATTGGATTCATCAAATGCTCAAAACCGATATCTCTTCTCGACATTGCGTCTAGCAGGGATTAGGAAATTGAGTGTTTGTGGATGCCCCCAAGGGGGAGTCTTATCACCGCTTTTGTGGAATCTCGTAGCAGATTCGCTATTGAGGCAACTCAATAATAGCGGTTTTCCTACTTATGGTTTTGCCGACGACTACCTAACATTCTTGATTCCAAGCTTTCCTGGACACCTCACATTGAGTTCAGAATCAAAAAAGCTTGTATGGCCTTCGGGCAATGCCGGCGTACTTTTGGTACAACTTGGGGTCTAAAACCCAAGTATATCAAATGGATTTACACAACTGTGGTTCGGCCAATATTGGCTTATGGATGTCTTGTGTGGTGGCAAAAGGGTGAAGTGAGAACGGTCCAATCAAAATTAGGCCATCTCCAAAGGATGTGCTTAATGGCGATGTCTGGAGCGTTCTATTCAACTCCTACGGCAGCACTAGAAGTTCTCTTTGACGTTGCCCCACTACACATTCATCTCAAACAAGAAGCCCTTTCTTGCACTTACCGGTTACGGGTACTCGGTCTACTAGAGGTAACTCCTGTGAACCGCACATCAACACACACCTCGTTGTTTCCACTTTTAGTGAATTGGGACAAAATTGTCCTTGCTCCAAGTGATCTTACAATTGCTTGTAATTTTCCATATAGGACATTTTCCACGAAATTCCCTTACCGGGAAGAGTGGACATCTGGTTATCTGGAAAGAAGTATTTCAAATGGCATCGTATGTTACACTGATGGCTCCCTTCTCGAAGGTCGAGCAGGTGCTGGTGTTTATTCTCGTGAGCTAAGGCTGTATCTGTCTTACTCACTTGGTAGACACTGCACCGTTTTTCAGGCCGAAATCTTTGCTCTTATGTGCGGAGTGCAATCAGCACTTCAGCAGCACGTAATGGGCAAAGTAATATACTTCTGTTCAGATAGCCATGCTGCTATGAAAGCACTTGCTTCGGCCAACTCCAGGTCGAAGATAGTTATCGCTTGTCGAACTCAAATCGAGGAGCTGAATTCAGCTAACGCTGTTCACCTTCTATGGGTACCTGGTCATTCTTCCATTGCTGGAAATGAATTGGCTGATGAGTTAGCTCGCTCTGGAGCATCACATGACTTCATTAGCCCTGAGCCAGCTATTCCGATATCGAAGTGTTGGATTAAGCTTCAGATTCACACCTGGGCTGTCACTCAACACAGACAATATTGGAATAGTTTGGAGTCATGTCGTCAAACCAAATTGTATAGTGCTGAGCCATCTCTACGGGTGGCGAAGTATCTAACTAATCTGTCTAAGCAGAATTGCAGCATGCTGGTCAAAGCATTGACTGGCCACTGCCGACTCAGCTATCATATGGCGAATATTCAGCAAGCTGATTCATTTGCCTGTGATAGCTGTGAAACCGATTATGGAACTTCGTATCATTTGATATGTAGCTGTTCAGTTTTCGCGCAACTGCGTTTCCGAGTGAAACTGACTTCAGAAACCTGAATCTTCAGGATATTCTGTTGTTCTTAACCCGCTGTGGTAAAGAGCTATAGGCTCTCTTTCGCTTTATGCGTTATTACAGTGCCCTTTTCAGGGCGCTGTTTGAACCCATTGTGGTACGCTTGTGCGTTAGTACCCTCTTCCAGGGTATTTTTCCTATTTCCCTACCTGTCCCTATCCCCATCCAAATCCTTTTTCCTTCCTTTTCCCTCAGCTCAGGTAGATGATGAAATAGGCTGTTATTTTGGCGATGGCACAAATGTCCCAAATGGAGGATAACGTGCCTCTGGAGCCGGCCTTCTGATACCTGATACGTCAAACACACAAGGCTACGGTGGTGCTATCTGTTCATTTCATTGCGGCCATTTGAGTTATTTTAGTGATCCATTAGCCTATAATGAATCTTCCATTTTCAGTTTCTCACAGTGCTTAAGGACAGACTTGTTAAAATCCCAAAATGGCCGCCACAATGGCCGACTTTGGCACCTACTCACGATTTCGAGCGCACAAATCTCTTCGTAAACAAAACCAGCGCACCTGATCTTCTTATTTTAAGCTTATTACAAGTGAGCAAGAACAGAATAATAAAATTCACTGTTGTTTGAAACTTGCTTCTTGAAATTTGTGCGTCTGTAGTTCTGTTGCACTGTTGAAGATGGGATTTCAAAACGTTTGTCCTTAAACACTGTGAGAAACTGAAAATGGAAGATTCATTATAGGCTAATGGATCACTAAAATAACTCAAATGGCCGCTATGAAATGAACAGATAGCACCACCGTAGCCTTGTGTGTTTGACGTATCAGGTATCAGAAGGCCGGCTCCAGAGGCACGTTATCCTCCATTTGGGACATTTGTGCCATCGCCAAAATAATAACCTATCTCATCATCTACCTGAGGGAAAAGAAAGGAAATAAGGACAAGGATGGGGATAAGGACAGGTAGGGAAATGGGAAAAGTACCCTGGAAGAGGATACTAACGCATAAGCGTACCACAATGGGTTCAAACAGCGCAGCGCGCTGAAAAGGGCACTGTAATAACGCATAAAGCGAAAGAGAGCCTATAGCTCTTTACCACAGCGGGTTAAGAACAACAGAATATCCTGAAGATTCAGGTTTCTGAAGTCAGTTTCACTTAATAAGTGTTTACCGAATACTCGGAAACGCAGTTGCACGAAAACTGGACAGTTACATATCAAATGATACGAAGTTCCATAATCGGATTTACAGCTATCACAGGCAAATGAATCAGCTTGCTGAATATTCGCCATATGATAGCTGAGTCGGCAGTGGCCAGTCAATGCTTTGACCAGCATGCTGCAATTCTGCTTAGACAGATTAGTTAGATACTTCGCCACCCGTAGAGATGGCTCAGCACTATTTGGTTTGACGACATGACTCCAAACTATTCCAATATTGTCTGTGTTGAGTGACAGCCCAGGTGTGAATCTGAAGCTTAATCCAACACTTCGATATCGGAATAGCTGGCTCAGGGCCAATGAAGTCATGTGATGCTCCAGAGCGAGCTAACTCATCAGCCAGTTCATTTCCAGCGATGGAAGAATGACCAGGTACCCATAGAAGGTGAACAGCGTTTGCTGAATTCAGTTCCTCGATTTGAGTTCGACAAGCGATAACTATCTTCGACCTGGAGTTGGCCGAAGCAAGTGCTTTGATAGCAGCCTGGCTATCTGAACAGAAGTACACAGAAAAAACTGTTGTGTAATATTACATCTGAACTACTGCAACCCGATCAATACGTCGGTTGCATGAATATTACACAGGACGATGTACACATAAGAACAAAAGATTTTACATCAAAACGATGTAATCGTACATAGGAATTGTGATTACATTGATTATTTAGTACATCGGAATGAGTTACATCGGGCGGGTTGCATTTATTTTGACCATCCGTACTCAATATGCGATTACTGTGAAAATGTGCTTTGACTACTCTCCGATAGGTGGCAGCGCTCAGTAGGTGGATTCTACAAAATGAAAGTGTGCATATATTTTGCACTGGGCGTCTCTGACGATTTGACAGTTCTCCGTTTGTAAACAACCCGCGCACCGTTTTGTTTATTCGATACTCGCGCAAAATTTCGTGATCCGCGGATTTCAGTCCAGAAATACAAATTCACGCCTAGTCATCCTAATGAATCGCGTTTTTGTTCCGTAATCCTTGAAAGTTTGTCCTTCGGTAACCGGTTAGTGAGTGAACAATCGCAAAATGTCCACGGAAAGCGCCTTCGACTACATTGAAACGATTCAGATTGGCGACCACCCAACGGACATCGTTTACCACCGGTTCGCAAACAAATCTTTCCTGTTGATCACCCAGCGCCAGAAAGTGACCAATGTGTACACGGTGCGGAACCAGGCCGCCGGTGAGCCGGGTGGTGCTGGTGGAGGAGGCGGATCGAATCGGATCTACGCGATAAAGCACACTTTCGGAGCGGCTTCGGACGAGGCGGAAGCGGCAATTAGGTATTTGATGAATTTTATCAATAAGGATGATGAAATTGTGATTACGTTGGGCTTGAAGGAAGTTGATAAGGGCTCGCTGGATCAGATTGGTGCCCTGCTTAGGAAGATTGTTTGAAAAGGGTGGAATTGTGGGTATTTCGAATAAATTTGTTTGTAATAGGAAACTGGAGTTAGTGTGCAGAAATAAAGAGAAATCCTAAGTGCATAGTATGAGCTTGTAACTGTTAACTTTTTAGGGGAGTTGGTTTAACTCTGATAGTTTTCAGAATAAGAACAAAGAAGGGCAGGGGAAATGACCAGATTGAATTCCTTCTGCAAAAGGGGCTATGATTTTTATCAGAACTAAGTTTTCGATTTTTTTTCACATGTTTGGATGCAGCTTTACAAACGCACATAGTGCTTTCAGGGTTCCTACCTAACGTTTATTATTTATGTTTTCGAATGAATTTGCAATATAACATTGACAATGGTCAGCAGAAATGTTCATTTATTTATTACATGTCCTATTTTTAATGAGGTTAGTCTTCAGGGAAACCGGCGTGCTTCTTAAGAATATAGTCCATCAGAACAGGGTTATCGGCGGGCACCATGTGTCCAGCTCGCAGAGCCCAGTACATATGCAACCGCCCGTAAGTCTTCTCGTAACCTTCGAGGGTTCCCAGTGGACCGATTCCATTCCGAGGCGCAGCTAGATAGCCGTTACGGCCTTCCCATTGGAGTTTTTCCAACCACACCACATTGCCAGCGGTGGCAACGATCAGATCCAACTGTCCGGTGATGACGGCCACCTCCAAGCTGGTGCTGTTCAGTAGCAGCTCCATCACATGCATTGCCGGTTTCATGAAGTCACCGGCCATGCTTTGGAACACGGCTCCTCCTTGTCGATTGTAAACGGATTCCTCCGGTAGTTGTAGCGTTGAAGCGACTGGACCACGCATCAAATCTTCCAACATTTGGTCACGATCTTCGGTAGCCAGACGAACAGCGCTTTCCAGGGTGGCCTCTGGAAATTATTAGGAAATTCAAGATTAAAAATTAACGAGAACGAACGATTATCTCAATACTCCGTGGGAGTTTATCCACGGAGCGATGAGTGTCAAGGGCGTAGCCAGCTTTTCGGTCAGAGGGGGGCAAGAACCCTTAGCAAATTTATACCTACT
The DNA here is from genome assembly GCF_035046485.1 of Aedes albopictus. Lineage (NCBI taxonomy): Eukaryota > Metazoa > Arthropoda > Insecta > Diptera > Culicidae > Aedes > Aedes albopictus. The sequence continues at coordinate 341,397,866 of NC_085138.1, forward strand.
AGCTTTTATTGGTAAACGCAAAACGATGAAATTTAATTTAATAACATTATATTCTAAAAGCATTAGGTATTTAACCCTTCAGCAGTCATGCTATTGTATTTTGTACAATACGTTTAAAAAGCTCGCCTGATCTACACAAATCAACGTGGTGCTGGTAGCGGTGACCAATTTCTGGAAGTTCAAGAATTTTTATTTACCCGTGCATTGTTTTGCAATGATTTTTTTTTTGTTAAACAATTATAAGAAATTATAACTGAACTCTTTTAAAAATTACGATCGCTTTTGAGGACTCACCTAGAATTTCCTGGTTCCTGTATGCGTCCTTTTTAAATTATCTGCCAATACTATTCGCTGGAGGAATTCCTCCTGACATTCCTGATGTATTTCAAAACAAAAATCATCAGGTAATCCTGGAGAAGTTCTTGGGAACATACATCCCTGAAAAGATCATTGAAGGATTTCTGAAATTTCCGATGGAACTCCTGAATAAATTTTTGGAGAGAACCTGAGAGGAATTTCTGAAGAATTCCTGGACCAATGCCTGGAAGACTTCCTGGCTAAATCCCTGAAGAAACACCTGGATGAATCCCAGGAGCAATTTCTACAGTAATGCCTGAAGAATTCCCGGAGAATTTCTGAAAGTATACCTGGAGGAATGCCTGGATACATTATGGGAGGAAACCTAGGGAAATTTCTAAAGAGCTTTCATGAAAAAATCCTAGATGCATTTCTGGAGGATTCTTAGGAGAAAATTCCGGAGAAATACCTAGACAAAAATCAGAAGAAAGGAATTCCCAGAGAAAATCTTAGATAAATTTCTGGAGAAATTCTTGGAGAAACCCCTGAATAAATTTCTGGGAAAATCTCTAGGGAGAATCCTAGAGGAATGGTTGGAGAAATTTCTGAACAAATTCCTGGCGTAATGCCTAGATGAATTGAATGAATTGAATGAAAATCCCTGGAAGAACTTCTGGAGGAATTCTTGGTGAAATCTCCGAAGGAATTCTGGGAGGAATTACTGGAGAATTTTCTGAAAAAAAAACCTTAAAGAAATTCCAGAATGATTTCCTGGAAGAATCCTTTGAGGAATTTCTAGAAGATTTCCTGGTGGATTTTCTGGGAATATCCCTGGAGAAATTCGTGGAGAAATCCCTGGAAATCTCTGGAGGAATTCCTGGAGAAATGTCTAGAGGAATCCCTGTAAAATTTCTGAAAGTACTAGAGAATTTTCTGGAAGAATCTCTGAACAAATCCCTTGAGGATTTCCTAGAAAAATACTTGGAGGAATTGCTAACATAATTTCTGAAGGATGTCCAGGAGGATTTCCTGAAGAAATTCCTGGAGAGATGGATTCCTGGTGAAGTTCCTGGAAAAATTCCTGGATGAAATCCTGGACGAATTCCTAGAGGTTTTCCTGTGGAAATTGCTGCAGGAATCTCTAGAGGAATTCTTGAAAGAATTACTGGATGAGTTTCTAGAGGAATCTCCAGAGGAATTCTTGGGGGTTTCTATTTCTGTTATTTTTGTCATTTCTGAAAAATCCATAAACTCCTTAACCCTCGAGCAGTCGCGTCTTTGACTACCTGCAACGACGCCACGCTTACGCTGTATACAACAAGCGTGTATTTTTCATGGTGCGTGTACTCAGTACACGACGCGACCGCTCCCGGGTTGAGGAATTTCTAGCGGAATTTCTGGAGGAATTCCTGGATAAGTCCTCGGAGGAATTCCTGAAGGAATCCTTGAAGAAATTTGTTTAGAAATTCCTGAAGAAATCTCTGGAGGAACTCCTGGAGGCAAGGATGGGAACACTCACTTGCAAAGAGTTGCACTCACTTGCTATTTACTCAGCTCAGAAGCGTGCAATCAAGAAACGATATATGGACGACTTTTGCATTGTGGTTTTGTCTAAAACTTTGCCGAATAGAGTAGGGGTCGCACACGCATACCGAAGTCACGAGGGAGCTGCGAAGGCAACTCTCCACGAGGTGAATGTAAATTACACTCACCTCGTGGAGAGTCGCTTTTACACCTCTGTAACGACTTTGGTATGCATGTGCGACCCCTACTCTATTCGGCAAAGTTTTAGACAAAACCACAATGTAAAAGTCGTCCATACATCGTTTCTTGATTGCACGCTTCAGAGCTGAGAAAATGGTAAATGAGTGTAACTCTTGGCAAGTGAGTGTTCCCATCCCTGCCTGGAGGAAAACCTGGAGGAATCCCTGGAAAATTCCTGGGGAATTCCCTGGAAGAATTTCTGAAGAAAGAGGAAAGAGGAATTTTTGAAACAATTATTGGATGAATTTCTAGACAAAACTACAGAGGAATTCTGGGACATTCTTATTTCTATTTCTATTATTTTTCTATTGCTGAAAAATCCCATGAAAAAACCCTGGAGGAATTTCTTGTGGAATTCCTCGATAAATCCTCGATGAACCCTTGAAGAAATTTGTGAAGAAATCCCTGGACGAATCCCTAGAAAAACTCCTAGAAGAATCCCTGAAAAATTCCTGAAGGTTATTCTTCAGGAACTTCCTGGAAGAATTTCTGAAAAAAAAAATCACTAGAGGAATTGCTGGAAGAATCCTTAGAGGAACTTCTGGAGGATTTCCTGGAGAAATCTTTGAAAGATTTCCTGGGGTAATCCCAGGAGAAATTCGTGTAGAAATCCCTGAAGCAATTCATGGAAAATTCTCAGGAGAAATTCCTGGAGAAATGCCTGGAGGAAATCCTGAAAAAAAATCCTGAGGGTATTCCAAGAAGAATTTCTGAAAAATCCCCAGAAGATTTTCTGGAAAAAATCCTGGAAAAATTGTTGATTATCATACTGAAGGATCTTGTACCGACTTTTCGAACCCCCTAAGCAGAAATGCTCTTCGAAAGAGTGTAATCTGTTTCGTACCTTTTAATTCCGCGGTATTTTGCTTATCCTTTGGCAGATACGCGTATTTAGACTACCACTTGTAATCTTCCTCAGTGTCAGTGTCAGGAAGATTACAAGTGGTAGTCGAAATACGCGTATCTGCCAAAGTATAAGCAAAATAGGGCGGAATTAAAAGGTACGAAACTGATTACACTCATTCGAAAATACTGAAGGATGTTCAGAAGCAATTCCTAGATTAATTCCTATAGAAATCACAGGAGGAATTCCTGAAGAAATTCTTGGGATAGTTCCTAGAGAATTTCTTGGATAAAATTGTGGAGGTATGCCTGGAGGAATTCCTTGAGATTTTCCTTTGGGAATTGCTGAGGTAATCCTTGAAGAATTTCCTGGAGGAATCTCTGGAGGAATTCTTGTAAAAAATACTGGATGAATTTCTGGGGGAATCTCTAGAGGAACAATGGGAGAAATTTCTGAAAAAAAACCCTCAGAAATTCCTGGAGGAATTTCTAAAGTAATTTCTGGAGAAATCTTCGGAAGAGCTTCTGAAGGAGTCCCTGAGGGAATCCTTGGAGAAATTTTTGGAGAAATCCCTGATTAAGTTCCTGGATGAATGTTAGCGGAATTCCTGGAGGCAAATCTGGAATAATTCTTAGTGGAATTCCCGGAAAAATTCCAAAAGGTTTTCCTAGAGAAAATCCTGGAAAAATTTCTGGAGGAATTCTTAAAGAATTTCCTGGAGAAATTCCTGTATGAATTGCTGGCATAATTTATGAAGGAAATCGTTGATTATTTCCTGGTGATGTCCCTGGAGGAGTCTCTGAAGAAATTCCTGGAGGAGTTTCTACAAAAGACCCTGGATTAAATCCTGGAGGAATGCCTGTTTGCATTTCTGGAGGAATCCCAGGAAGGTTTCCTGAAACAATCCCAGGAGAAATTCCTGGAAGAACTCCTGGGAAATTCCTGGAGGAATCCCAGGAAGAGTTCCTGAGACAATCCCAGGAGAAACTCCTGGAAGAACTCCTGGGAAATTCCTGGAGGAATTTCTGGAGGAGTCCCTAGAGCAATTTCTGGTGGAATATCTGGTAGAATTCCTGGAAGAATAGCTGAAAAAAAATCCTGGAGAAATCTCTGCAAGAATCCAAGGAAATATAGGGCCCATATAGCCGAGGCGGTAAACGCACGGGTATTCAGCATGACCATGCTGAGGATGACGGGTTCGATTCCCGGTCGGTCCAGGATCTTTTCGTAAAGGAAATTTCCTTGACTTCCTTGGGCATAGAGTATCTTCGTGCCTGCCATACGATATACACATGCAAAATGGTCATTGGCAGAGGAAGCTCTCAGTTAATAACTGTGGAAGCTGAGAAGCAGGCTTTGTCCCAGTGAGGACGTTACGCCAACAAGAGAGAGAGAGAGAGATCCTTGGGAGATTGCCTAGGCGAATTCCTGGCGGAATTCTTGGAGGATTCCCTGAAGTAATTACTGGAGAAATATTTGGAGGAATTCCTGCAAGAGTCTCTGGAAAATAAAATCCTTGGAGGAATCCCTTGAAGAATTCCTGGATAAATTTCTGTAGGAATTTCTGGTGGAACTCTCGGAAAAATCCCGGAAGCAGTTACTGGAGGAATCTCTGGAGGAGTGGCTGGAGAAAGTCCTGAAGTCCTGAATGCATTGAGGAAACCCTGGAGGATTTCTTGGAATCTCTGAAAAAAAATCTTGTATGAATTCTTGGAGGGATTTCTGGAGGATATCCTAGAGTAATGCTTGTAGGAATTTCGGAAGGAATCTCCAGAGGAACTCCTGGAGAAATCTCTAGTGGAATTTCTGGCGGATTTTCTGAAGGATCCTCTAGATGAATTCCTGGAGATTTTTTTAGAGAAATTCCTGCAGGAATTCATTGTGGAATCCCTGGAAAAATCCAAGGGAAATTCCTAAAGAAATTCTCGGATAAATCTCTTGAGGAATATGTAGAAGAATACCAGGAATAATTCCTGAAGAAATTGCAGATGGAATTCTTGGGGATATTCTGAAGCAATCCTAAAAAGAGTACTTGAAGAAACTTTTGAAGGAATCCCCGAAGCAATTTTAAATGGAATCCCTAAGGGAATCCCTAAACAGCTCCTGTAGGAAGTACTGGATTAATTACAGGAGGAGTTCCTGAAAGAATTCTAAGAGGAACTTCGCGCGCGCTGTTGTAAAAAGTACAACACTACCAAAAAAAACCTCGCTTTTCGTATACAGAGCGAGCACGGTGCAGTTTCGGTTGCTTGATGGCGCGCGTCCTGGAAGGTTAAAAGTGTTCCTGGGGGAATCCTTGTGAAATTTCAAAATAATCCCTGGAGTTGTTCCTGAAAGAAACACAGAAGAAATTCCCCTCTGGATAAACTGTTGAAGGAAACCTGGAGGAATTCCTGAAGAAATCCCATGAGAAATTGCTTAGGAAATCCCAGGAAAGCTTTCTCAAAAAAATCCTGGAAAAATTTCTGTAAAAAATATGGAGTAATCAATGTTTGCAATAATTTTTGGACGAATTATTGTTGAAACCTTTGGATGGACTCCCAAAATGAAGTTTTGTACAGTCTTTTTGGAACTCCTAGATTAATTTTTAGCTATTCTCCATTAAAATTTCCTGTATAAGAGTTTCTGGAAAACATTCCTGCTGAACGATACTTCGAATCGTTCCAGATTGAATTATTGGAGCAATCTCTAGTGGAATTCTTGAATGAATATATGGATATGAAAAAATCTTTGAAGGAACAGAAAACCTAAAAGAAATTCTGTTGACATTCCTTTGGAAATCCCTGGAGAAATTCCTGGAGGTATCCTGGAAAGAAACACTGAAGGCACCTCTAAATATATCCCAGGAGAAATTCCCGGAGGAATGTCTAGTGAGGAATTCTTGAAAAATTCTCTGAAACAATCCATGATTAAATCAGTGGAGGAAGGATTCTGGAGTAATTCGTCGATGTATTCTTGCAGAAGTATCTGTTAAAATTTATGAAGAAATCGTTGGAGGTATTCTTGAAGTATTTCTTGGAACAAGCCCTGAAACAATCACTGTCGGAACCCAGCAAGATGACCATGGAAGATTTCACCAAGGAAAAACTCCTGGAGAAGTCCCTTGAGAAATTTCTGAAACAATCTCTGAAGAAGCCTAAAGAAATTTTTGAAGTTGTCCTTGAAAGAATTCGTAAAACAGTCCCAGGTATTTCGCCCTTAGCATGACGTTTGTTTGAATCGAATACTAGTGGAAATTCATGTAGCAGTAGCATATAACTGCACTCTATAGCAGCATATTAAAATTATTTGGTAAGATTGATAAGATGATAAGATTGAGAGAAATACTTGGCGAAATTTCCTGTGGTTTTCGAGTGAAAAGGTTCGATATTTGTGGATAAAAACTTTAATTTATAGAATAGTTATTTTTCTGGATCTCTGAATAATTAATAATCTTTTAAATTGGCTCGAATTAGAAAAAAAATCTGTCGGCCAGGGGGGGCACGAACACCTCCCCCCTGCCCCCTTCTGGCTACGCCCATGATGAGTGTGGCAGCGTGAGAGGTGACAGGCGGCTGTTTGCAGATGAGGAGAACCTATAGACTCTAAACATTCAGGACAACAGGAAACGATTGGACCAGGACCGTGACCAGTGGAAGCAAATGCTTCAATCGGTGTAGACTCACCGCTACGAGTTGTAGCCCATCAAGTATCCAGTATCAGTAAAGAGATCAATTGTTCCAACTCACGTTTCATGTCCTTGGCAAACATTGCCAGTCGGGATTGCGTCGCCCTGAAGTCCTGCGCAAACAGCACATTGTAGAAATCGATACCCAGCGTTTCTCTGACGATAACCTCCTCCGTTCGACCCCACTGCCAAGTGGCATCCTCGTATCGGCCTTCGTTCAACGTATGCTCGGTTTGAATAGCAGCCGCCTGAATCTCCCGGTACCCTTTCGTATCCACGAATCCCATATTGAGCAGGAACTCTCCCCACGACAGAACCGAATCGATGGGTGACACCCACGGCGCAACGATTCCAATCGATTCCAGCTGGATATCCAGCTCTCCGTTTTTGATGGCCTTGTCCAAAACCCAGGCAAACTCCGGAGCCATCTTTCCTCCGTAACTTTCGGCGTAGATGTGCAGCGGAGTGATCATGAACTCCGGATTCAGCCGATAGAACTCCTTGGTGAAGGTGAGCAGATCGTCGGCAATCTGGGCGTTGTCCTTCGTCAGTAGGGAAGTATTCTCGACGTAGCTGAAGCCCGTTCCGACCGGGTTGTCGATGAACAGGACGTTGTAGTTTTTGACCTGTGAGTGAGAGACATTTTTAACATTCAGATGTCGCGATCGTTACTAAAAACTACTAACCCAAGTATGATTCCGTAGTTCACCCTCCAGAGTCAGCGGACCCAGTTCCTCGAAGTTGCCATACATGGAAGAAGCTCCGGGGCCACCCTGGAGCCAGATCAGCAGCGGACGATCGGTGAACTGTTCCACCTCGGCAGTGGTGTAGTACAGCCACCAGAACATGTGCGCTCCCTTCCGGACTTCGACGAAGCCCCAGTCCTGCTTTCCGGGACCGTAGCCATCACGGGGCACTGGTGGGAAGAGAAACAAAAATAGAATAACGAATTCAATGACATTGCATTATTTGCGATTACGGGGGCAATGCTCTCTCAATCAGGATCATTGATTTCGCCTCTAGACAGTTGCTTCATTTTCGATTTGACATGTGGAAGAACGTCTCCACATTGTTCTGCTTATCAATAGATTTAAAATTGATAGTGCACTGGAGTGGGAAAACAAACGAGATATTTTCTACACAGGTTTTACAAGCCATTCGACAATTACTGATAGCTTGCTATAACGATTCGACTCACTCTAGTCTTGAGTTGATAAAGAATTTCACAGACTGTGGCGATTAAAACGCCAGATTCATGAACGGTATATATTTTCATTATTATGACATGACAAGTTATGGCACGAATAAACTGGTGATAGTAATGGTAAAAAGTGTTGAATTTCATCTGAAACCATCCTGGATTTCTTGGAGTGACGAGCTTGAATGTTTAGTGACTACCACTTCTGATTCGTATACAGAAGGCCCTGGGTTTAATCTTTGTCCCGTAGGTACGTTTTCTCTTACATTGTAATTTGTATCTTTCTATCTACATTCATTTTATTCATTTATTTAGTTAACATCAAATTCATGATAATACTGAATCAACAATTTGCCGCCATAATACCCGATTTGCAGCTGCAGCTCTCCAACGTCGGTCACGCCCGACACTCGCCAAATCACGCTCCACCTGGTCCGCCCATCGTGCTCTCTGCGCTCCACGTCTTCTTGTACCAACCGGATGGTTAGCAAACACCAGCTTTGCAGGGTTGTTGTCCGGCATTCTTGCAACATGCCCTGCCCATCGTATCCTCCCGGCTTTGACAACTTTCAGGATGCTGGGTTCGCCGTAAAGTGCAGCGAGCTCGTGGTTCATCCTTCTCCGCCACACACCGTTCTCCTGTACGCCACCGAAGATCGTCCTTAGCACCCGTCGCTCGAAAACTCCGAGTGCTTGCAGGTCCTCCTCGAGCATCGTCCATGTCTCGTGTCCGTAGAGAACCACCGGTCTTATTAGCGTCTTGTACATGGTACATTTGGTGCGGGGGTGAATCTTTTTCGACCGCAGTTTCTTCTGGAGCCCATAGTAGGCACGACTTCCACTGATGATGCGCCTTCGTATTTCACGGCTCACGTTATTGTCAGCCGTTAGCAAGGAATCGAGGTAGACGAAATCTTCTACCACCTCGAAAGTATCCCCGTCTATCGTAACATTGCTGCCAAGGCTTGTCCTGTCTCGCTCAGTCCCACTTACCAGCATGTACTTTGTCTTAGCCGCATTCACCACCAGTCCGACCTTTGCTGCTTCGCGTTTCAGGCGGGTGTACAGTTCTGCCACCGTTCCAAATGTTCTAGCAATAATATCCATGTCATCCGCGAAACAGACAAATTGGCCGGATTTCGTAGAGATCGTACCCCGGCTGTTGAGCCCGGCTCGTCGCATAACACCTTCCAGAGCGATGTTGAATAGTAGGTAGGAAAGTCCATCACCTTGTCGTAGTCCCCGTCGAGATTCGAATGAACTGGATAGTTCACCCGAAATCCTTACGCAGTTCTGCACACCGTCCATCGTTGCTCTTATCAGTCTAGTCAGCTTCCCGGGAAAGCTGTGCTCGTCCATAATTTTCCATAGCTCTGTGCGGTCGATACTGTCGTATGCCGCTTTGAAGTCGATGAACAGGTGATGCGTTGGGACCTGGTATTCACGGCATTTCTGGAGGATTTGCCGTACGGTGAAGATCTGGTCCGTTGTCGACCGGCCGTCGATGAAACCGGCTTGATAACTTCCCCTCATTTACTTTAGGTGAAAGACGACGGAAGATGATCTGGGATAGCACTTTGTAGGCCGCATTCAAAATAGTGATCGCCCTGAAGTTCTCACATTACAAATGGTCGCCTTTTTTGTGAACGGGGCAGATTACCCCTTCCTTCCACTCCTCCGGTAGCTGTTCGGTTTTCCAGATCCTGACTATCAGCCGATGCAGACAGGTGGCCAACTTTTCTGGACCCATCTTGATGAATTCAGCTGCGATACCATCCTTACCAGCTGCTTTGTTGGTTTTGAGCTGGTGAATGGCATCCTCAACTTCCCTCAGCGTGGGAGTTGGTTCATTTTCGTCCTCCACTGCACTGGCGTCGGCGTTTCTTCCGTTGCCGTGGGCTTCCGTGCCTACGTTCTCCACGCCGTTCAGGTGCTGATCGAAGTGCTGCTTCCACCTTTCGATCACCTCACGTCCGTCCGTCAAGAGGCCTCCGTCTTTATCCCTGCATATTTCGGCTCGCGGCACGAAGCCGTTGCGAGATGCGTTGAGCTTCTGATAGAACTCTTCCGTGTTTGTTGGGAACGGCACAGCAGTTCCATTTCTTCACACTCCGCTTCTTCCAGGCGGCGCTTTTTCTCCCGGAAGAGACGGGTCTGCTGTTTTCGCTTCTGTTCATAACGTTCCACGTTCTGTCGAGTCCCTTGTTGCAGCATTACCGCCCTCGCTGCATTCTTCTCCTCCAAAACCGTTCTGCACTCTTCGTCGAACCATTCGTTCCGTCGATTCCGTTCCACGTACCCGATGGTGCTCTCGGCTGCGTCGTTGATAGCTGCTTTCACTGTACTCCAGCAGTCCTCTAGAGGGGCTGCATCGAGCTCGCCCTCGTCTGGCAACGCGGCCTCGAGATTCTGCGCGTATGCTGAGGCGACATCCGGTTGCTTCAGTCGCTCTAGGTTGTACCGTGGCGGTCGCCGGTATCGTACATTGTTGATGACGGAGAGTTTTGGGCGCAGTTTGACCATCACCAGATAGTGGTCGGAGTCGATGTTGGCGCCACAATAGGTCCTGACGTCGATAATGTCGGAGAAGTGCCGTCCGTCAATCAGAACGTGGTCGATTTTTGATTCCGTCTGCTGTGGTGATCTCCAAGTGTAACGATAAGGGTGGCTGTGTTGGAAAAAGGTACTACGTATGGCCATATTTTTGGAGGCAGCGAAATCAATGAATCGTAGGCCGTTTTCGTTCGTTTGCTGGTGGGCGCTAAACTTACCAATCGTCGGTCTGAATTCCTCCTCCTGGCCTACCTGAGCGTTCAAATCTCCTATGATGATCTTGACGTCGTGGCTTGGGCAGCGGTCGTACTCGCGTTCGAGCTGCGCGTAAAATGCGTCCTTATCATCATCAGTACTTCCGGAGTGTGGGCTGTGCACGTTTATTATGCTGAACTTGAAGAATCGGCCTTTGATCCTCAACCTGCACATTCTTTCGTCGATCGGCCACCAACCGATCACGCGCTTCTGCATATCACCTATCACGATGAAAGCTGTTCCCAGCTCGCGTGTGTTGCCGCAGCTCTGGTAGATGGTATGATTACCTCTAAACGTTCGCACCATGGATTCCTAAGCAATCTCTAAAAAATCCCAAAGAATTCTTGGTGAAATTTTGAAGAATTTTTCGAATACCTGGAAAAATCTTTGTATGAATTATTTAACTATTTCCTGAAGAATTCCTGGAAGAATATTTCAAGAAATTCCAGAAGCAATTTCCTTATTGGAAGAAATTCAGCTGGAAGTAATCATGTGCACTAGCGTCCGTGGTGGTGGAATTCGGAACTATGCTCTTCATAACCTAGAAGTATTCGTAGTCCTGAACAACTTTGCTGAAGATCGCACCTTCCTACCTGGCATCGATCTCGTGTCATATTTATGTGTTTAAAGTTATACCGGGAGTAGCGATGTATGCTAGCGCCACATGGCGGTGAAATTCGAAACTATGCTCTTCATGGCCTAGAAGTACTCGTAGTCCTGAACAACTTTCCCGAAGATCGTAACTTCCTATCTGGCTTCAATCTTGTGATATATCTCCAGAGTTGCGCAATATCAGTCTTGTCAGGTGGCTACTGATATTGCACCATCGTCACTATCACTCCAGGCCGTTCAATATCAAAACGACAATGACAGACAACGACTTGATATTGATTCGCACTGTAGATTACAATCATTGCAACTGAGGTGATATTTTAGTGGTTTTCGCCAAAACTCATTTTTTTATGACCAACATGAAAAACTTGTTATTTTGTACCACATATTAAAATATCATCTTAGTAAAATCTTCATTTGGATTTTTAAACGAATTTCAAAGATGGCCCATCAGTGATATCCACACACCATCACAGTCAGTCCAGTTCTGATGGAACAAGGAAAGTGATGGTGACTCAATAGAGCGCACGCTGACTTGGATCGCAGTCGGCCTATCAAAATCAGCGATTTGCTTACCATTGACAGTGACAGAGTGCAACTCTGTATATCTCACCAAAGTCGTACCGGAAGTGAACATGTACACTAGCGCCACGTGGGGGTAAAATTCCGAACAATGTTCTTCATCACCTAGAAGTGGTCATAGTTCTGAACAACTTTGCCGAAGATCGTACCTTCCTATCAGGCTTCAATCTCGTGCTATATTCCACCAAAGTCGTACCGGAAGTGACTATGTACACTAACGTCACGTGGTGGTGAAATTCGGAACTATGCTCTTCATGGCGTAGAAGTACTCGTAGTCCTGAACAACTTTGCAGAAGATCGCACCTTCCTGTCTGGCTTCAATCTCGTGATATATCCCACACTGAAAGACGGTAATGATAAGCATAAAGATGTTTTCAAATTTACCATGACAAAACGTGATCTTCGACCAACAAACGCTTCTTGTGTGCGTTGTGTTTCCTCTTACATCAACCGGTTCGATAGCCGAGTGGTAGCGTGCGAGCCTGGTGATCTCAAGGTTCTTGGTTCAAATCCGGTTAACAACAGAAACTTGTTTTAATTGTAAATCGGGTCCATGGTATTTAAAATTGAAAACATTAATCTGTTGAATTGGAACTAAACTCAGTCTGCACAAATTTAGTGGCGTTGTGTATTTGAGTTGACCCTCAGAATAGTAATTTCTACCGCAAGCCGTCTTTCAGTGCACTAAAGTCGTACCGGAAGTAACTATGTACACTAGCGCCATGCGGTGGTGAAATTCGGAACCGGAAGAAGTTAAAAATGTGGAACTAATGTTTACGCCTGGTTCTCACCGGAAGTTGCATGAAATTTCAATCTTTTTTCACTACACCTCTCTAGGATAGTGTAGGATTCCGTTGACGCAAAAAGATTTGGTTCACTAACTGCTGAGATACGGATGTGCAAAAAAAAACAGTTCCACGTTTTTTTTTGCCTGTCGGTAGTCGGTACTTAACGTGTTAACCTTCCGTAACTCGCGCGGTTGACTACCTGCTTCAGCACCACGCTAATGCTAAGTACAAAAAGCGAGATTTTTTCAACGTGTTGTACAAAATACAACAGCGCGATCGCTCGAGGGTTAAATAAACTTGAGCCCCTTTTGAGAAACAACCAAAAAATGTATATTTTTTCCTTACACAATCTAATAAAAATTACAATAACAGTGACCGAAACGTATATACAATCGATCATCCTGAAAATCATTACAGTTGATCAGGAGGAGATATAAAACCTTGAAAGCCTTAACCATAGGAAATGAATACAATGACCCACCATAGTAGGGTTTGGGACCATTTGGACAGGAGCACCTATTTTGGGCACTTGCTGCTCTAACTCAGTCAATTTTGAATCGATTTACTTGATTTTTGAAACACGACGAGCTATGTTCAAAAATTGGGTTTTTAAATTAAGAAAAATTCAATGATTTTTTATTTTTAAACAAAAGAGCACTTTTTTCTGAGCCGCTATGATTTTTTTCAGATTTTTAGAACTTTATTTTGGTATCTAAAATCAATTTCAAAGAGATATTTTGAAATCACCTTTTGACAGCTGGGCAACTGCTTGACAGCTCCGCTCAGTACAAAATGCGACGAGGGGTGATTCGACAAATCGCTCCCATACAAATTTCAAATTGATTTTTAAATAGGTTCCCGGGCACCAAAATTGATGAAAATTTGGATTTCGGCTCAGTTTGGCATGCAGATTCAGAATATGGAATTATCTTAACACCACTAAAGAAGCCAATTCAAGTCAATCGGTTTGAAATTGGCTGAGCTATAGTATCAAGTGCCCAAAATAGGCGCTCCTACCCAAATGGTCCCAGACCCTATTCATAATAATTATATAATTACATAATAAATATATAAAAATAATACGCTATTTTGTAGTAAACAAGTGCGCCATATTGACTGAGTACCTTTCTTAGATTGCGCCACTTCTGACAAAACATTTCGTTTCATGTGGAGTGGATCTGGTGTGATGGTTAAAGCCTGTGACCTCCCGTGACTATCACGCCGAGGACCTGGGATCGAATCCCACTCCCGACATACTCACAAAATATGAGTTCTTCCTTCGGAAGGGAATTCCCTTAAGTAAAGTGTGGGTCCCGAGAGTCTCAGACCAGAAATCTCCTTAATACAGATAAAAAAACACATTTCGTGTCTTAAGGCGAAACTGGAAGCATTTTCTCATTTTTTTGGTTTTTGATTTTTTATTAAATAACGAAGCAATATTTTCAAAATCGCTTTTCGTGCACATGTAGAGCATGGATCAAGGTATCTTCTGAATTTTTTTGAGGTGGAAAATGTTTTCCATTTTTGCAAAAACCATTTTTTGTGAAATTTCGTTCAAAAATGGTTTCTGCAAAAACGAAAAACATTTTCCACTACAAAAAAAAATCAGAAGATACCTTGATCCATACTCTACATGTGTACGAAAACCGATTTTGAAAATATTGCTTCGTTATTTAATAAAAAAATCCAAAACCAAAAAGTGAGGAAATGCTTCCAGTTTCGCCTTAAGTTAGTTTTAGTTGTAGCTTTGACTTGCTGAATCAATCAGTTAAAGCTCACACACTTTAAAATTCTGAAATTTGCACGAGACAGAAATATCAAAGAACGTAAACTTTTCAAGACTGAATCACAAATTGGACTCAATTTTACGCGCATCATGTAAGTCCTGGTTGGTTGCGTTATATGTCAACAAATCTACTTCACCAGAAACTTAGAATCAGGCATATCAATATATTACTTTTATATGTTTTATCTATCTATCAGATTGGTTCTAGCGATTGCTAGATGCTAAGAAAATATAAGTCCTAGAAGACGTAAATTTACATATTTTGACCTCTAAATTTATGTCTTTGAAGACGCTCGTATATGCCAGGTTCAGGACACCCAAATTTACATGACTTTTTCTAGGTGTGCAGTTATAACTTAAGGATAGATTAGTTAGAATCCCACAATGGCCGACTTGTGCACCTGCTTGCGATTTTGAGGGCACACATCTAATTGAAAACCAAACCGGTGCATGGGATCTTCCTACTCAAGGCTTATTACAAGTGAGCAAGAACAAAATAAAAAATACACTACCTTTGGAAGTTCACTTCTTGAGGTTTGTGCATCTGAAGTTCTGGTGCAACATTGTTCTGGGATTTCAAAACATTTGTTCTTATTTAACAGTGCTTATCAACCGAAGGTTTTTAAATTTTTTATTATTTTTTGCATAACCTAATTATATTTATATTTTCTATTGTTATTCTAGTGTAATGCAAACTCTGTTGCAACCTGCATCTAACGATTTCATTTCAGTTTTAATCGCTGATATGCATAGCTCTATAGAACTGTTCTGACTAGGTAATGTAATAATGGAAATATATCTTCTAGAATTCTACAATAAAACTGTATCACCAGCAAAGAACACCAAGAACTTTCACTCTCTTTAGTCTGTCTAAGAAGTAGGTATTGGTATTTGGCACATAGTTAGCACCACGACGTCCGATTGGTGTGATCCCCCATCCATGATGTAGAACCCCGAAAAAGGTTCGAACAAAATAGGTAAACACAAACAATAAATGGCTTAATCACCTCCTAGACAGGCCCCGAACAGCGCAAGCAGCACTACCGCACTTTTCAACGACGACCACATCGTAAACTGTTTCTAATTTATCACGGACTCCCGAAGAGTTTCAACAACTACTTAATGCTACAATACAACACAATAAATACTCGAAAACACTTTCCAGCACCAAACGACCAAACTCTAGAGATATGGACGGACACACTTTGCCACCGTTTACCGTTGAGCCGGCAGGTGACTGAAGTTCCCGCGAGGCGTGATAATTGGTTTTATACCCAATAACCCTAGCAGTACCGTCTGCCTCCGTAGTCGCGTCGGTGCAAAAATACCCCTACATGTGTGTGCACTGTGCAGCTTTTCGGCAGGCGCATCTTCCCATTCATACCCCATTATCAGTGACAAAAATGTTAAGTGGGTGTTTGTCCCACTAGCTCTCGTTCGCTCGCAGTAGTACCCATAGGTATCTATTTTCGAAAGACCAATAGGATTCAGTGGAGTGCTCATTATCAGGGCTTGAAACGGTACAACAATGGGATGCAATGGGGGATTGGCTGACTCTGACTGACTGACTGACTGGATCGGCTTCGGCTGCTCTGCTCTCCGCTTGATGGATTGGTGATGGTGGTTATTGTTAGGTATTTGGGATTCGCGTTATCAGCGTTTTTGGAAGTCATTTCGAGAGTTTGTAGGTACCTGCCTATACTGCAAATATGCCTAAAACACATGTGCACACTGGTCCCGTGTCACTGGGTAAGGCAGAGGAAATGATTGCTGATTGCTAATTAATTCGAATACCGAGTGAAAACTAGAACACCGAGCTAACGACAATTTTATCTCTAGTTTTTCCAAAGACCAAAGAAATGGCTAGCTTTTCCTAGTGTTGTAGACGAAGACCCCATGGACGTAGCCAGAGGGGGACAGGGGGAGAGGTGCATCCCTTCTCTTTTTTTTTAATTCGAGCAATCTCAAATGTATCAATAATTAAGAAATCGAGAAATAAAATCTTTAGGATTTCATCCACTTGGTTGCCACAAAAACCACAAGAAATTTCGCCAAGTCCTCCAAGAGTATTATAAATCATTTAAATATTATCATGGATGGATTCCTACAGAGATTTCTTCTAGAATTCTTCTAGAGATTTCACCAGGCATCTCTCCGGGAATTTTCCCTGAGATATTTTTAGAGGATCCTCAAGAATTTCATCATCAGAGATCCTTTTATGTTTTTCTGCAGGTATTCCACATTTATTCACTGATTTCTCCATGTATTTTTTCAAAAAAATCCGCTAGAGATTGCTCCAATGATTCCATATGGAATAATTCGTAATATTTCTGTAGGAATTTCTTCCAGGATTTTTTTTTTCAGAAACTCTACCAGAAATTATTGAATAATTAATTCAGGAATTTCTTTTTTAAACTACAAAAAAATCTCTAAGAGTCCATCTAAGTATTCCTTTTATAATTCGTCTAGAAATTACTGCAGACATGGATTCCTTCAGATTTTTAAGGTATTCTAGAAATTCTTCGTTAAGTATGCTCTCATAGGATTTCCTTAAGAATTTCTCATGGTATTGCTTCCGGGATTTCTCAACAAATTCTTTCAGAAATTCCTTCAAGTATTCCTTCAAGAATATCTCCAGAGATTCACTCGAGAATTCCTTCTGCATTTGTTTTTTTTTTTTTTTCAGGAACCACTTCAGGGATTATTTTAAAAAGTCCTCCAACGATTCGCCTAGGAACTTTTCTTAGGATTTCTTCAGGAATTCCTCCTGGAATTCCTTCAAGAACCCCACCAGCAGTTAATCCAGGACTTATGCCAGAAACTTTTCCGGGATCCGCTTAGAAATTCCTCTTCGGATTGCTTCCGGGATACCTCCTGAGGTTTCTTCAGCAATTCTTCCAGGGATTCCTTAAGGAACTGCTATGCCTACAGGAGTTCCTTCGTGAACTCTTGTTAGGATTCCTTCAGGAATTCTTCCAGTGATTTCTTTAGTTCATCATCCTGTGAATTCTTCAGAAACTTCTCTTGGGATTCCCTCATGAATTCTTCCTGGGATTCCTGCAGATATTCTTCAAGGGATTCCGCCAATAATGACTATAGGAATTCCTGCACAAATTTAGGAATTCTTCCAGGAATTCCTCTGGGAATTCTTGCAGGGATTCCTCTAAAAAATCCACTAGGAATTGCAATGAAAATTCCTTCAGAAGCTTTTGAGATTCCTCCAAGAACAACTTCAGGGGTTCCTCGAAGATTTTCTCTTGGAATTGCGCCAGGGATTCTTACACGAATTTCTCCAGGGATTTCTCCAAGAATTACTCTAAGGATTCCTCCGAGGATTAGTGCAGGGATTCCTCCAGGAATTTCTGCACAGATTCCTCTAGGATTACCACTGGGCATTCCTCCAGAAGTTCCTCCAAGAATTCCTCCGGGGATTTCTATATGGATTCCTCCAGGGGTTTCTCTAGGCTTGCCTCCACCAGAACATCTTCCAGGAATTCCTCCAGAAATTCCTACAGCAATTACTCCAGAAATTCGTTCCGGAATTTATCCAGAAACCCTCCCAAGAATTCCTCCAAGAATCTAGATCTCCAAGATGTCCTCCAGAGATTCCTCCAAGAATTCAGCCAGGGATTCCTCCGAAATTTCATCTAGACATTCCTCTAGATATTCCTACAGGCATTCTTCTGGAAGTTCCTCCAAGAGTTTCTCTAGGAGTTCCCCCAGAAATTCCACAACGGATTTCTCTAGGCATTCCTCGAGGTTTCATCCTTAAATTTCTCCAGGGTCTCCTCCAGGAGTTCTACCCAAAATTTCTCCAAGAATTGCCTCAGGAATTCTTCCAAGGATATCTTCAGGAATTGTTTAAGGAATTCCTCAAAGATCTCGCTCAGAAATTCGTACAGTAATTTCTCCAGGAGTTTCTTCCAGAAATCCTCCACAATTTTTTTCAGGGATTACTTCAGGAATTCATCCGGGAATTTATTCAGGAATTTCTCCAGGGATTCCTCCAAGGATTCTTCCCGAGAATTGTTCAAAAATTGCTTCAAGGATTCCTCCTGGAATTCTTCCAGAAATTACTCTAGCAATTCATTCAGAGATTATTCCATGAATTTATTCAGGAATTTCTCCAGATTCCTCCAGAAAATTACTCCAAGAATTCCTCTAGGGATTTCTTTAGGAATTCCTCCAGGGTCTCCTCTTCAAATTCCTCAAGGGATTCCGCCAGAATTTTGTCCAGAAGTTCCTGCAGGGATCACTTCAGAAATTCCTCAAAGGATTCCTCCAGAAGTTTGTCTAGGAATTCATAGAAAAATTAATTCAGAAATTTCTACAGGGCTTCCTCCCGGATTTTCTCAAAGGAATCTTCCAGGAATTTATCCACGGATTGCTCCAAGAATTCTTCCAGGAATTCCTTTAGGGATTTCCAAAAAATCCCACAGGCATACTTTCAAAAATTTCTCAGGGATTCCTCCAGAAATTCCCCCGGAAATTCCCCCTGGGATTCCTCCAAGGATTCTTTCCGAGATTCCTCCAATAACTGCTTCAGGGATTCGTCTAGAATTCTTTAAGAAATGCCCATAAGGATTCCTCCAGGAATTAATTCCGAAATTCCTCTAGGAGTGCCTCAAGAAATTGCTCTAGGGACTCCTTCCAGAATTCACTAGAGATTCCTTCCAAGGATTGCTCCAGGATTTGCTCCAGGGATTCCTTCAGGAAACCCAACAGGTAGTCCTACAAAAATTCCTCAAGGGATTTCTCTGAAAATTCCTCCAGGCATTCCTGCAGAAATTTCTGCAAGTACTTTTCCAGGGATCGTTCTGTTGAATGTGCAATTTTCAACTATGTGTTCAGTAGGGCATTTCATTCTAGCTCCCCCTATCCCCATTTGACAGACGAACATCGAAATCCAACTCGCGCGCGCATGATCACCGACGGAGACAGGTAACCAAAGAAGAACTTACATAATATAACATATATAGCATCAGAGCACATATCGCGCGGCCGCAAGGGCTAGACAGCGTACGCATCACTAATGGACCATGTACGAGTTAGATAGTAGAGTAGTGTTAAGCACGAATGTAGTCTCTGATCTTCCCTGTTGGAATACTCCGATGTATACAGAATAAAAGCAGTGTTAGAATTAACTTGCTTGTTTTTGGTTTACCAGCGTATCCGAGAGGACAAGAGAGAAGGACATTTTCCTTTCTCTTTATCCATTGGAATCACGCTAATAAGAAAGATTTCCCCAGCGACTTCCACAGCCTTCATGCAATAGAACCTGCCCTCAGGTCGGAAAGTTTCCACTGAGTTTGATAAGGAGTTTGACATCAGGTGGTGAATATTCCCACTGAGTGTTATTCCTTAACACGCCCTCAGGTGGTGATTGTTCCCACTGAGTATAAAACTCAACAAATTCTTCAACAGGTTGCTCCAGAAGTTCCTCTCGTGATTTTAGAAAGCTGGTAGAAGGGATTCTACCAAAAATTTGTCAAGGGTCTCTTTCAGAAATTCCCCCGGGAATGCCTCAAAGGTTTCCTCCAATGATTGTTTTGGTACTTATCCTAGGATTTCTTCAGAAATTTTATCAGAGATCTCCTTCCGAATTTTGTATAAGGATTCCTCTGGAAATTTCTCTTGAAGTTGCCTAAAAATTTTTCAGGGATTCCTTTCGGAATCCCTCCAGCATTTTCTTTAGGAGTTTATTCAGTGATTCCATACGGAAATCTTACAATAAATCCTCCAGGGATTCTTTCACACATTTCAAATAAGAGACACGGCAGCGCAGGTTTTGGTTGCGCCAAAGTCACTGTGACTTAATTTAAACAAATAAGTTCTAACATGCTAGAAGCGCTTACAGACATTTATCCAAGGATGGAATCCTTAAGGAATTCATCTAGGGAAGCCTATTACGGAATTCTTCCAGGGTTTTCTCCCGGAATTTCTGTAGGAAATGCACCTTGAATTTCTCTAGCAATTTCTTCTTAAATTCCTCCAGACATTTCTTTTTGAATACATTCCAGCGATTTCGTCCAGGAATTCCTTTAGGTGAATTCCAGGAATTTTCCTAGAATTCCATTATTTAAGAGTTCTACAGAAATACCCCCAGAAAGTTATTCAAGATTTTTTTCAGGGATTCTTACTGGGATACCTCGAGGATTTCCTCTAGTGATAGTTTATAGGCTATCATGAGAAAACTTTCAAGAATTCTTCCAAGGAACCTTCCGGAAATACATCAATTGACATTTCTACGGGATTGTGCTCTGAGATGAATATATGCAGTATATGAGCATAGAAACTGTTTTAAGAAAATTCCGGCAAGGACGTTCTCGAAACAATACAGCCAAGGGTTTATTTTAGAGGAATAGAGATCCAAGACATTCGAAGATTGCTAATAAGCATAGATAAACAAGATGATGATTCACTAAAAGAACTCCAGTTAGTCATAAAAGACATTATGTAGACATTTTCAAAAATTCTTCGGACGGATTCCCATTATGTTCTACTAGAGAAACGCGAAGGAAATCACTATGAAAATTCTGAATGAGTTCATAAAGGAGTTCGTAATTTCTAAACTATGATTTCTTACAAAAGTTTTGTAGATTTGTACAAAAAAAAATGAACTCAGAGGAAATTATGCACGAGTAAAGAAAAATCCCTTATCTTCCAGAAATTGGTCACTTCTACCAGCATACTACCCCGAGCAGAGGAGAATATCATATTCATAACAACAGAATCACATGGCCTGTTTTTATGTCATAATTTGTTATTCGTAACTTATCAAAGTATTACTTTTTAATAACATGTTTTGTTGGGCAATCTTATTTTGTTATGATCAAGTTATTTAGATTCATCCACTTAATAACATTTCAATGATATACTTTGTTTAAGACCAAGTTTTGATATTTTCTTACTATTGAAAATATACAAATATTAACGAGCTATAACACAACGATAACAAGTTTTCAAATTCACTGCAAGATTCATTGTTATTAAGTTGTTATTGAATCCAACAAAACATGTTGTTAAAATGGACTTCCAGTAACATTATTTTGTTATGATTTTTATTATTTTGCCGCTTATGACAGACAAGTTTATAACATAATAAGATATTTTAATAACATAAAAATTACTGATCCCTCCTCTCCTCTTCTTGGCGTAACGTCCTCACTGGGACAAAGCCTGCTTCTCAGCTTAGTGTTCTATGAGCACTTCCACAGTTATTAACTGAGAGCTTCCTCTGCCAATGACCATTTTGCATGCGTATATCGTGTGGCAGGCACGAAGATACTCTATGCCCAAGGAAGTCAAGGAAATTTCCTTCACGAAAAGATCCTGGACCGACCGGGAATCGAACCCGTCACCCTCAGCATGGTCATGCTGAATACCCGTGCGTTTACCGCCTCGGCTATATGGGCCACTTTACTGATTCCTATTATGCCAAAATAACATTTTCTATTATGATGTTGATATTTTCTTCTGCTCGCTCATTCATGTTGAACAAGCGAGCTTTTTTCAACGCATTGTACAAATAGATCAGAATTAAATAATGCTTTTACAATATAATGTTATATTCATATTTCTAATGTTGCGCTTAGTTATAAAAGAGCTAGAAGGAATAAATATACCCCCCCATGACTGAAAAGCAGGCTACAACCTTTAAGACCCCGGCTTGCGAGTCAGTCGCGTAGTTGCCGCCGGCTAAGAATAGCACTACAAAACACAATTCATGGAATGAGTGGTCGAGGGGTGAAAAAGATGCTGGATCGTTAACAAAGCCTGTGCACCCCGCACAGTATTTCGTCACTTACCGGGTTAATGCAGAAGCTTAGTAAAATAATCGACTTTGCGTCCTCAAAGTCCAACATAAGCAAGGAAGGATCTTAAAACGGCCCTGTTGCAAGGCTAGGATAATACTAGCCCCGAAGGTCGGCAGTAATACCGGCGAGTCTGACTTCATCCAGGCGTCCCGGAAAGCTGGGAAGGGGGGCCTGAAAATGTAGGCCTGTCCCGAATGGAAGGCAACAGGGGGTTGCGACCGTTGTTAGACGCTCAGCAACCACAGAGTAGCATGAACCAAGGGGAGGACCACCCTTGGTCGAAAGTCCAGCAGAATAGGAAGAAGGAAAAACCGCCAGGTCACGGAGATCATAAACTCCAAACCAAGAGGCGTAAAAGAATAGGTGAGAAAGGCGACGCGCTCGTCATTAGGACCGAACAGTCAAAGTACTCGGACTTCTTGAAGGCGATGCGTAGCGACGCCAAGCTCGTAGATCTGCGAGCCGACGTGTGCAGTAGCAGACGTATTCGTATGGGTGAAATGATCCTAGATGAACAAGGAACGCATCGGCGCCGCCTACGGAAGAGATCCTAAAAGCCTAGACGAGGTCACCGAAGCGGAAGAGCTTGTCACGGCACTGCAGCAGCAGCCATTCGACTACGGACGGGGCTGGTAAGGACACAGGTAGCCTTGGTTCAGCTACCTGCGATGGACGTAAAAAAGTCCGTTAAAGTAGGGAAAACCAAGGTAGGCTGGGCTAGTGCGTATGTCATCTGATGTTCCACGAGTCACCGGAGGTTTGTTTTTGGTGTCTGGAACCAGGACGCAAGTCATTGGACTGCAAAGGCCCTGTCAGGAGCAAACTGTGTAGGAGATGCGGCGCCGAATGCCATAAGGCACAAGGCTGCAAGAGTCCACCCATTCGTCAGATTTGTACCGGGATATCCGTGAACAACAGGCACCCAACGGAAGGTCCAAGGCAAGGTCCAAGGGGCCCGGCCTTCAAGGAAGCCGCAGTAATCAAATCACAGTACAGGTAACGCAGCTCAACCTAAACCACTGTGACGCAGCTCAGCAACTGCTTTGTCAGGCGGTTTCTGAGTGGGGTCGGATATCGTCATCATAGCGGACTCATACTGGAAAAATGGCGGCGATATGGACCAAGAGTAAATACCCCGTCCAGGAGCTGGTGTTTACTACCGATGAGGGCTTCATGGTCGCCAAAGTAAACAGGGTCTTCTTCTGTAGCTGTTATGCGCCTCCGCGGTGGCCGATCCAACAGTTCACTCAGATGCTGGGCTAGGGGTAGGCGGGGCAATATGGACACCCTAAGGTTTTTGACAACTTTACCTGGCAAGATGTCAAAAAAGTTTAGTTTTTTGATACATGTATCCTTTTAAAGTCTATTTAGCATCTATTGCATAAGAATGCTCACGAAGAAAAATGATTTATCCACTTCAAAAAATGTTTTGAAAAATGTTAGTTTTTCATAACCGTCTTCAAGCATACGGGGCAGAATGGACACCCCCATGGGGCAATATGGACACCATGAGACTTTTACGAATTTCTTACATTATTTACACCTATAAAGTCATTTCATTACAAAACAACTATTATGGATGAATAATACGCCGAAGTAGTTCATTTTTGTTTAGTTAATTTAAATTCAGGCTGTTTTGGATTAAGCTTCGGTTTTGTCGGCATGTACAGCTGTGCCTAGAACAACTATTTTCCACAGCTGTCGTTTTTTGACCAATTTGTTTCACCCTATGTCTACTATAGTGAACATTTAACCGAAAATATACTGAAATCGAAGAATTTGGTTGGTTTGTGATTTAGGTTATATTTTTCCCTTGCCGCTTCTTTCAAAAAGTTGAGTGTCCATTTTGCCCCGGCAGCAGAAGATGGAAATATCTTGATTTTTGATATAATAATGAAGAAAATATAAACATGTTAAGCATGTAGATACAGCAATAGTTATTTATGTAACGAGTTGCAAAAAGTTGATTTTTTCAGCACGAGTCGTACATTTATCCAACGAGGCTTGCCCGTGACCGGGCTAACAGGGCGAAGACCAGTGGTAATAGCGAGTGACTTTAATGCCTGGGCCGTGGATAAATGTAAGACTCGTGCTGAAAAAATCAACTTTTTGCAACTCATTACATAAAGAACTATATCGCAGGAATCCTCTACTTGAATACGACGTGCGTTTATTCAGAATACAATGTATAGCAAAATTAAGTGCTTGTTTCGCCATTATAATGATTCACTCGTTTCAGATAAAATGATATTAGAAAATTTATCAGTTCCAGCGCTCACTCCGAGATCTGGCACAGAAGTGCCACGCTCCGTTTGACCCAGTGAGCGCTATTCAGTCTGGTCCCCAGCAAAATCGGGATGACGTAGTTCGTTGAATGACCGGTCGTCGAAAGAGTTCCCTTCCGCTCGGCCGTTTTGTATACCGGACATTTGTAGCGGTTGCCCTCGTCCAGCTCGGCTGTCTTGATGGGCTGAAATGGAACAGAAAATGAATGTATGGTCAACTGACGCGCTTTGATCGAATTCTTACTATCAGATGTATGATCGGCATGGTATCGATCAGCATTTTCGGTAACTGTTCCTCCAGATAGCTTCCCCGGAGATTCCACTTGGCGCCTTCCAAGAACAGTCCTTCAATGTAAACGCCATCTTCTGGGCTTGAGTTCACCCTGAAATAAAATTCACATCTAGGAGGTAACGATCACGGGTACAGTACAAAAATCCTCTACTCACGTCGTTGCCCGCAAAACACTGTAGTCGAATGTCAGTATATCGATCGGAATCCGGTACTTGCGAGCGTAGTTCTGCATTGCCGCCGTCAGGAAAGCCTGTGTAAAGTAGAATCCGGAGATCCAGAAAACATTCGGTTTACCCGTTTGATACCACGTTTCCAAGAACGCCAATCGTTCCAAAAAGTCATTGATGTATGCTCCGATCGGTTTCAAACTCGGATACGACTTCCGCATCCAGCTGTCCGGGATCTTTTTGTAGTTGATCGCGTTGTAAACAGATTCCAGCTCCGGAGTCAATACAATTAACCCGGCGATACCCTTTTTCAGATTGATGCAGCTGCTGCGAATTTCCTGGAGCAGATTGTTGAATCGTTCCATTTCCTGAACCAGCACCGTATTCATCGATTCGCTGTAATCTACTGGGTATTTTGCTTTTGCTATTTCCAAGTCGAAGTCTGGTGGTAGTCGACTCTCAATCCCTTCAACGACCGATAATATAGCTTTCTCCTTGTCGGCGTCGCTCATCTCCGAGGATCCTCCCTGGGTCATCAACATGGACTCCAGCAACACCTTGGAAGCGTTAAGATCCCTGGTTATCCCCGCATTGGGATGCAATCCGTAAACGGCGGGACTTGGGTAGTTCGGTACGTTGTTTTTGATATGCGCTACGTACTCTCGATGTTCGTTTCTCAACGGAACTCCATAGCAGTCGCCCTGGTTGGAGAAGCGGTACTTCGGGTCATTCACCACCCGATCATTGATGTAGTCCGCCAAAATAGTAACAATCGCTCGGCGATCCCAAGCGTCGGTAACGCGTCCTCCGTAGTTACACTCTCCGGTGAGGTACGAGATGGCCATATACGGAATGTCGTCGTACTGATTGAGAAAGATCTGCAATTGAAGGACCGAGATCTGGAAGTCGGATTCGTTAAACCCGTAGGAGATGTTCCATCCGAGAGGCCCGAATTTGCGACGTTCTTGGACGACTGCGTGGAAAAAGCAAATTCCATAGAGCAGTTTGGAGAAGGATCGATCTTTTCCGGCACAACCCGTGTAGAAAGCGTCGTCATTCATAGGTTCCGAGTTGTACGATCGCAGGAGATTCTGTTGCAGGCCCGTTGGTGGCTCGTTCGTCATTTTGATACCATTCTGGAGGATGCTTGCCGGAAACTGCTCCGAAGGGTAGCTGGTCAACCAAAGCCGAAAGGAAGACACAGTGTTAAAGAGGTCCATGTTTTCCCACAAGAACTCCAACGTGGGCATCCAGGAGGCGGCAAGGTGGCAATTCTGAAGACACACCCAAGTTCCTTCGTCCTGTGCTTTCTCGATGATTTTCTGCGCAATGGGGCCCTGACCTTGTCCAAGAGATATCGCCTGGAAAGTTTCATCAAATCCCATTTTCTCGGCAAATAGTAGTAGAGCATTCATAGGATCCGCACCAGGCGACAGAATGAAGATCAGTGGAGTTAGACAGTTGGAGTCTTCGTAGGATTTCGCGATGTCGAATGGAGGCGGGAGGACATATGCTGGCCCCATCTCGGAAGCGACAAACTCAGTTATTGCAAGGACAACCTTATCCGGGCGGAAAGTGCGAAGTACTATAAGCTTCTCGAAGCGATTTGTCTTCTCCTGCCATGGCGAGGGTAACTTCTCCAGGTGAGTATCGTCAACGTCATAGTAGCGCTTCCAAGCGTCTGTTGTCTCGATGAAACTCTTTGTGAAACCAGCGAATTCCGGTAGCTGTTCTAATCGGCGAATGTCCTCCCAGAGTTTATCGGTTATCCAACTGGGGTTTGGATTCGGTAGATCAACCGTACTTCTCTCCCCACCAAGTAGAAGAAATTCAAACTCTTTCAAGTCAATCTGATTACAGGAGATCATGATCTTCGTTGTCAGCACAAATGAGAACAGAAGCTTATCCTTTTCGAACAGGGATCTGCAAACATTATTGTACAGATTCAACGTTACCGCATCCATGAGAAACTTCAGTCGCCGAAGAAGATCCTTAGTTCTGTTGGCATTCTCGATCGAGTAAATGTATAGATTAATGAACCAAGATAGCGAAAACTGGTACATGGGATCGATGTTCGGTAGCTCCGTTATACAGTAATACAACGTCGACGAATGAGCCGCCACAGGACGATAGCTCTGACGAAAAGCTTCAATCTTCGCTTCGATTTCCTTCGAATCTTCCTGTTTCTTGACAATATCGATCGAGATTCGCTTAGAATCATCCAAAATCTTAATAGCGGTTTCATCTTCCAATATGTCGCCTTTACTCTCGGACAGGGTTTTCAAAATCTTGTCCTCAACCTCCTTCAGCATGGCAACGTTCTTCGCACCCTGGACGATCAGGGTTTGCCGAAGTTCCTGGAGGTCAGGTCGCTCTTTGGCAACTACAATACCTAGCAGTTGATCTTCTAGGCCTTGGATCGTCAGTGCAAAATTGATGATGGTCACTTTGTTGAATACTTCCGGTAGATAGTGTGGATTGCGAAGTCCTGAAGTGAGATACAGACGGAATTTCGGAGATATTGGGATCACGTTATCTCCTAAGCTCAGATATTCGGTTCCTCCCTGAACAAAAGTGTTCCTATTCAAAAGAGGATCCAAAGGAGCTTCCAGGTCTTCAAAGATATTCTCGATCAGCGCTGGATACCCGTGTTCTATGCATGACTCCAGTCGTTTCATGTAGTCCGCTTGTGAGAACTTCAGGATCTGCAAGTGGTTGTTCCGTTCCATATTGCGGATCCACTTGTTCGCCTGAAACTGTGGATCGATAAACAGGCTAAATCTGCTTGAACTGTCCATTATTATGCCATTCTCCACTGAAAACGCATCCGTTGGCAGACCTGCGATATTCCAGTTCTGAATCTTAATCATGGATCCCAGTATGTCTACCAAGCTGTAACTTTCCGAACAAGGAATTTTGATCTTCTTAACAAACGTGTGCCAATTCTCAATGCAACGATGTCGGTACGTAGCAGTCAACGGAGCAAGATACGCAATCACTCCGCTAGAAACCAGAATATCTCCGGCCAAGTCGTCGTACAGCTGTTGCAGTCGCTCAGCCGAGGCCGTCCAACGGCTCTTCTCTCCACCAAGTCCTCCGATCAACATTTCTGCCCGATGCAACTTCTCCTTGCACATCTGCACTTCATCTTCGACTTCCTGCTTCTTGCGATTCGCCTCCTCCAGGTTGTCATTCAGTTCTGCCACTTTCTTCTCCAAGTCTGCCGCTAACTGTCGCTTCTCCGCCAGTATCTTCTTCGTCTCCGCGTAGGCATTTTCCGCTAGTCGTAGCTTCTCCTTTTTCGGAGCCACTATCTTTGCCACGGCGTCATACAAATCCATTGCAATGATCCATTTGCATAAACCTTCCGCCGCGCTGGACGCCTTCGCCACGATATGTGGTTGAAAGTCCTTGTGGGGTATGAAATCCTTCCGAATTTTCTTCATAACGTCCGGATTGATGTGTTCCTTGTCGTAGTCCTTCAACGTTTGCAGGAAGTTTATATCTCCGAGCAACCGTTTACTGGGTCCCCAATAATCCAGCATCTTCTTTCCAGTGGCCTGATCGGTGACCTTGTCTGGTGGAATACCCTTCATCACGCAAACGGCAGCCATAATCAGCTTGATCACTTCGGGTGGGTTTTTCATCGATTTCACCAAGGTGATGTCATTTTGCTTCAGGGTATTCAACGCTTGAATAGCTTCCTCCAGAATGGGAATTGCTCCAGCGAGGTCCTTCTCACAATCCGCCATCAATACTTGCGTTTCAGCTGCTTGTATGTTTGCCACAATTTCGTCCTTCTTCACTTGTTCCGTAGCTGCAGCTGCTTCTATAGATTCCTTTTCGATTTCTTCGGTCATTTTGCGGGATTCCTCGGCCATGATAATCAACGTCGGTTGTAGGGCGTTTAGTTCCTTTTGCATCGTCGATACGGCTTCCGCTGCAGCATCCAGCTTCTCCAAACCACCCAAGTAGCGCATCTTGTTCTCCATAATTTCGGACTGGTGCTTCTTGGTTAGATTCCGAAAACACTTGATCAGCTCCAAATACGATGCTGAAGTGATGTAGGTGACTCGTCCGGTAGCTTTGGTGAACTCGGCGGACACTTCGCGAGCTACTACGTGGAAGTGTTTGCAGGTTACGACGATCGATTCCTTCACCGAGGGAGCCACGTTCAGCTCCTTCATGTACATTTCTGCAACCTTCTCCAAGGCATCTTCTGGCCATGCGTCAAACCAGTTGATTGTACAGCAGTTGACGAGAGAGGGATACAGACGGATTCTGGTCCTCAGGACCGATCCAATCGGACTGAAACAGATCACGATGTGAAGCTTCTGCTTGCAGCGGTTAACAAAGAACTGGAACACCTCTAGGGGGCTGATGTCGAGGTTTCGGTTTCCGCCTTGAGCTGCAAGTCGCACTAATTCCAGAATCTCCTGCTTCTCGTCAATCGGGTAGATGTTGGGAACTTCTCCAATATTGAGGAGGCAGTCGATGTCCTGAAGGAAGGCCTCCTCCTTTAGTTGGGCTTCCGTTAACAAGAATACCGTGTCCCGACCCATTCCTCCAGCCTCCTTCAACACCTTCTTGAGATCTTCTCTCCACTCGTTGATTCCGTAGTACTTTGTAATCTCCGGTTGGAACAACGATTGTCCACATATCTGAGCCGCCAATTTGGTCAACGATTGTCGTCCGGATCCACCCATCCCAACTAGCATACAGCTTCCTCCGGACATTGACATTATACGACAAATTTTATTCAAATGCTGCAGAGCATACTGGAACAGAACAATGTCCATCTTCGCCTTATGTGTGCTGTTGTATTCTGCCAGATCACGGTTCGCCAAATCCCTAAACTGCTCCACCTGCTGCGTTTCCTCGTATTTCCGATCTTCTGGCTCGGCGTCCGCGTCAAAGTAACTCCCGAACATCAAATTATTCAAGTTTCCCAGCTTCACAACTCCAGTTTGCTCGTCGAAGAAATCCGGCAGCAAAAGTTCCGTGCGCTCCTTGAAGAACGTTTTCAGATTCTGGTTCAGCTTGTCGAATACGAACAACCGATCCGCATCGTTGACCAAGCGATCATAGAAAACACGCATGGCTTCGTGCATCCAAAGCCGTGGGAATACCTTCTTGCTTTCGACGGATTCGCGTTTCAACATCGAACAACCACTGATGACCCGCGAAACGTCCCGAAGGTTGAAGATGTAGTGCGACTTAGCCGGAGTTGGCAGAAGTTTTGCGCATGCAAACTGATACGTGTCCAGAGTTGCGTTTACGATCATGTTAACCATCGTGGTTACATCCGTGGCGTGGCCACCCTTCTTGTATCC
The DNA here is from genome assembly GCF_035046485.1 of Aedes albopictus. Taxonomy (NCBI): domain Eukaryota; kingdom Metazoa; phylum Arthropoda; class Insecta; order Diptera; family Culicidae; genus Aedes; species Aedes albopictus. The sequence goes on from NC_085138.1 coordinate 341,428,106, forward strand.
GTCCAGCAGAACGTTGCTGAAGATCTTGAACATCGTTTCATCGTTAAAGTTGCTGATGGCAAAGATGTCAAAATGGCACAGGAACCGCTCGTACACGTTCTGACGACTTCCTCCCGGTAGACCGCAGGCCGTCATTATGAGGATCTTTTCCAGGAACAGTTTGGACGCATCTTTCGGATCGTACCAATGGCTGTAGTCGAAGTATTGTCTGATCAGCTCTATAGGCGGTTGAGCTCCGTAGATCTCTTTGGCCGGCATGTTCATGTCGTCGATGAAAAGAACGGAAGTTTTGTTGTCCGGAGGTCCGTAACGACCGCGCTGTTTCTTCAGTAACTTGGATATGATTAGCTCTTGGGTTTGATTGGCCGTGATCTGGGACGTGAAGGTGATGAGAGTAGGCAGGAATGTTGTTTGGTCCATTTTGCTCATCAGATAGTTTTGCAAGTAGTACGTTTTTCCTGTGCCGGTGGGTCCTACCAGGAGAAGAGGTTTTTTGTTCTGAAAAAGATAAGCAAAGTAGAGTTAGAGCCAAAGAGCCATTTTAGTAATCTGATGCCCCCAAATTCGAAACCAAAGTGATTATGGCACCGATGGAGAAAGAAGGCAATTTGTCACATGAAAGCTTCTCACAGATCCTTACCTTCACGTGAATGTCCAGTATGTGCATGTAACGGACGGAGTCCAAAGTCGGAACCAGGAGGGTGATGCCCACTTCGTTTTTCATCTGCCTAACCATATCTGGGTAGTAGCGCCAGTTGCCCTTTTGCTTAAAATAGTACACGTAGTCCATGATCATTCCTTCGCCTGGCATTGACACATCGATTTTCCCCAAAGCTTCCGGAACCGGATGATTCTCATCCGTACCCTTCCAAATCTGAAAAAAGTTGTTGTTTTCAAGTGAATAAAATGTTTCAATGTAACATTCCTCACCTCTCGATAGAACTCATCAAACTTGACCTTCGACTCCATGTCTAAAATACCTCCCAAGCCCCAAACGACCGAGTACATCAACGCCGCCTGAAACCACGTGAACAGGTACTTCGCGTACTCGTCCGGGCTCTCATGAACCGCCTCATCGATTACCATTTGGAAGATGTTCATCGTACAGGTCAGCAAGTTAATATCTCCAGGGTACAAATACTGCCGGCACTGCCTCCTAATGAACTTCAGACAGTCCGGAATCACCCACCGGAAGATCTCAAGCAGTAGCTCCTCCCAATCCGCCGTCCATTGCTTGTTGCACCGCAGAATCCACGACTTCACAAAAGCCTCCCACCCAATCACGGACGGCTCCATGAAGATCATTCCACACCGAGACACCGTCGCAGGCGATGCCTGCTCCAGATCCATAACCTCAAATATCATCGACATCTCTCCGCTCATCGTAATGACTTCACCCGAGGTCAAACACAGCTTCTTATTGTCATCCAACACCGTGTTCATATTCTCGATCCAAACCGCATCCACCGGCCCATCGAATATCAACCACTTCCGATCGGGCTCCGTATCGATGGCGAATCGCCGGAAGATCGTTGACGCAATTCCGTCAGTCCATTCGTACGAAATCGGATCGAACGCTCCATACAGCTGACCCATGGTAATCGCCTTGGGGTTCACCACTTCGTAGTGAACGCGCTGAAAGTACGGATTGTCGCTTTTGCCTTTCAGCTTCGTCAAGCACTCGGCCAGAACTTGCAGGGTCATGGACTTGCCCGAGAAGGGAAGCCCAACCATCATGAAACCGTGTCGCACGATGATCATCTCGTAGGTTTGAATCACTTTAGTCAGGAAGGTATCCTTGGGTTGCAGCTGCTTCTCCCGGCAGACGTCCTCGAATGCGTTGGTCAGCAGCGTGTAATCTGCTTCGGGGAGCGAGACTCCGGGGAATAGATCGGAAATGATTCCTTCGAAAAGAGGGACGTCTTTCCGGAGGAATTTCGGAAGGTTCACGTCCAGGAGTGACCTCAGCAGCAAAATTTCTTCATCTTCATCGGGGAACGCCTTTTTGAGGTTACCGCAAGCTTGAAGTACAGTTTTGACGGCTCGCATTCCGTAGTCGTAGTGATTCTGGGAAGACAGCTGTTCCGAACAAAGGCGATAAGTGGTAACGATTTTGACTGCCAGGGATCGTGCATTAGTGAACCCGAAAGAATACAAAGAGATCTCTCCGATCATGGCGTAGTCTGGAACCATCATGGCGACGGTCCGGAAGAGCACCTTGAGATTGTCCGGAAGCTCTGATCGACCGGCGTAGCCAGGATTCATCGTTATGCAGACGTAGCATGCGGGATTTAGATTCAGTTCCGTTCCTTCGAATATGAACTTCTGCACTCCTGCTCGGACAGCCACAATGATGCATAAGATCTGTTGTGCGACTACCGACAATACTTCCAATTCGATTCTGTTGAACTCGTCGAAACAGGCCCATGCTCCAGAAGAAGCCAGCCCTTTGAAGAACTTCCCCATCGCTTTGTAATCCAGCCCATCCGAACAGTTGAACACCTTGCACTGTACTGCCAGCGCCTTTGCCAAATCCTTGGTTGTTTCCGTCTTACCGGTTCCGGCAGGACCTTCCGGTGCCCCATTCAGATGCAGCTGGTATGCTCCCATCAGAGTCCGGTAACATCGATCCGTCAACGGAGTGATAACCAACCGATCCGAATTTCCTAGATATTCGCAAGCATAGCGAACCGAAGCGTTGATAATCTTCACTGTCACTTCTTCCTCGCTCCAGTAGTATCGCAACTGTGCCAGCCATTGAAAATCATTTTCCGAGTGAATCCCTTGCTTGATCAGGTCGTCTACGACATCCTTCGCGTGAACATCGATAACTATCAGCGCTTTGATCGTGATGCGGTCCAAATTGGTAATCTCCTTCGAACGAATAAGCATGACTACATCCATGAGCTCCTTCTGCAACTGTTCATAGTACTCCACGATCGCTTCTGGTTTCTGTCCCAAGCACGCATGAATATTTGCTGCCCAGTAAATCTGCGATACGCAGAGCACTATCATGCCAGGCCAATCCAACACCCAAGCGTGACGTTCCTTCTCCTTGTACGCCTCATAGCTGCCTCGCATTTCATGGAACACGGCACGCAACATCTCTTCCTCTACCCGAAGCAACCACTTCTCCACGCTTCCTCGAGCTTCCGAAGTCGACACCTTATCCACGAACTGTACCTGTTCCTTCTCAATGCTGAACATCGAGCGAATATCCAAAGCCTGATCAAACTCCAGTCGGTTGACACCTTCGAAGCACTTGCTCAAATGTGGCTGAACCCGAAGCGGATCCTTCGTTTCCGACAAAATCTCCAACATTTCATCGTTCGAGAGGAAGAAGAACCTCGGGAAGTACAGCCGCTTCTTCTCCAGATATTCGTTGACGCCGTTGGTGATCTCCTCCATTAGTTCATTGGACTCCTCCAAAGCTTCCAGAACACCCTTGGCCGCCGCCACATTCATCACTGAATGATTCGCTTCAACAATCTTCATGTACATCCGATACGTCTTGTCCACCTGCTGGAACATCCTACCTTCGTTCGGCATCTGCGCCACGATATCCGCCGACGAGAAAATGGGCAGCAGATACAACCACGTGCTCTGCACCTTTCCCCATTGTTCGATGGTTTTGTTAACACGGGTGAGAGTTTTGTACCATTCTTTCACTTCCTTCTCGCATGGCTTTACGAACGCTGAACCTCTCATTGCCAGAGTCTTGATGATGTGGTCATCCAACACCGCCTGTATTTCATCCAACCCAGACAAAATGTTCAGATTGGTTTCCTTGAACGGGTTTAACTTGAACTCGATCGTCTCCCACTCTTTGATCATGGCCGCCAAATTCTTCTGTAGCTGCAGCTCCTTGTTCGCCCCGATACTGATGATTTCGAACTTGTCCAGATCTTTGTCCAGCTTATGGTTGATGATCTTACGCAGGGTAGTGCCTGCATCCGGGGTCAAATCGAATCCGGCAATCTCGGACATCTCGTCCCAGTGACGATCTTTCAACGCCGGATTGCACATAATGTTCACGATGTACACTCCCAGGTGGAAGTCCTTGATGGACTGTGTCATCCGGGCGCAAAGCTTCAGTGGACACGGATGCTTCTCCGGATCCGGATCTTCCGTTTGACCCTAAAATGGGGAGGTGGCTGTAACGCTCATGTGATTGTGGATCAGAACGAATCTAGTGGAATTACCTTGAATTTACAGAGTGTGTTCTCCAGCATGTCTGCCTTGATGCGATTCCGGTAGTACTTCTGAGTCTTTTGAAATTCCTTCAAGAATTCTTCCGTTTTGGATTCCACAAAGTGAGGCTCCAGATATTCAAAGGGACCATCCATCCAAACATCATAATAGCGTATCCAACGCATACATAACCTGAAATAGTTGCTTTATTAGATTAGTTCTAGCATTCGGCGATAACCCAGCCACGGGCTGAAAACTTCACTAATAAAGCTAATAAAAAAAATAGTTCTAGCAAGTACACGTAAGAATATCCCAAGGAATATCCTAAACCCTGACCAGAGTACCCAAGTAACATGTTTTAATAAAAACGACTAAGTGCACTAAAACGACTTAGTGGTTCCAATAACCATCATAAAACCAAAATAAAAGGAATAAGGTTTTATGACGGTTTTTAAAACCTCTACAAGACATGCTGGTCATCAAAATATTGAGTAGTGTCACTAGCTCCCAGGTAGACCATGGACCATGGGTGATTCACACTAAGAGATTAGCAATCACCATGAAGCGTATGAAAACTTGAATTGAAACGATATGCGGAGGTTTTATGCAACTGTGAATGATGTGCTACAAGACCACGCCACAGCCTGCTGGGAAGAATACGTTTAAAGGCCACATGCTACGTAGACTGTACATTGTTGAAGAAGACTTGGGAATCCTTAACTTTTGGAAAAGCTAGGAACATGACGCTGTCGCCAAGGAAGCTAGGAACAAAGCTACGCTGTAGCAAACAATGTATTAGGATAAGTACATAAAATCTATAATAAGAGAGTTTACGAATTACCTGATCAACTTGTAGAACGGCACGATGAAAGTCTTGATCGCTTCCAATACTGCATATTGAGATTTGGGAAACTTGAACAACACCTCTTCCTTGTTGATCCACTTGACGTAATCCTCAAAGACAAAAATCTGATCGATATAGCTCTGCAACAGCATCACGTAGTCTCGGAACTTCTCCGTTTCCGTCATGTCGTTGATGATCGCTATCTTGGGAATCATTTCCTCCATCTTTTCGTTCAACTGCTTCGTCACTTCCTGTAACTTCTCCTCAAACTGGAACTTGTAGGTTTCAAAGTTTGTGGAATTGATATCAAACACCGCCTGTATCCGGAAGTACCAGTTGATACTTTCCACCTGGACGTCCATGTGATCCGGTGGCAGCTCCATCAGCTCCACCAAGTATGCTCCAATCTGTAAAAAAACGGTCAAACTCTCCGAAACCTTCAATGCACCCACTACCCACTTACCCTCATCGATTCCTGAATCTTCTCGCGCAGTTCCTCTATAACCTCCGTTTTAGCGCGAGTCATGTACTCCCCGTTGGCCATCAGCTGCTCAGTCGAGGTCGGTATCTCCAAAGCCCGATCCTTAATCTCTTCAAATTCCTTGCAAATCCGTTGACTCTCCTTTCTATGTTCCACCGCGATGTGCGACGCAATCCGCTCAATGTACTCCCGGACCATTTTCCGCACGCTACCGATGGCATCCGATTGGTTCACGATGGCCACGTAGAAGTACTCCTTCATCACCATGTTCTTGATCTTCTCGTTGTACGCTTGGAAGTAGTCGATCTTCTCCAGATATTCCTCGAACGAACGCGGTTCGCTCAGGAACTCGTCCAACTCGTCGCGGGTCTCGGGACTTATCAAACCGGCAAACTGCTCCTGGAAGTCCTTCAAATAACTGACCAATGGTTCGAAGGTCTTCTCCAGAGCAAGTTGCAAGGCGTTGTGAGCCTCTTGTAGGGTGATCTCGCCGACCACAATCTTCATAAAATTGACTTTGGTCACAAATGCCTGGGCATCGATGATGTTCTCCAGCGCATCCAAGCGTGAACCCACCGTGGCAATGTCCTCGATCGCGTTCTGATACACGCTAAAAATGTCGTTCAAGCTTGGAAACAAGTCCACCACCCCGTCGTCACATATGGCGATGACCTTCATCTGTGGAATTTTATGAACATTGAGAACGGTCTGCCGCAGGTGTTCAATGGTGCGAAGTTTCAACTCGGTCAGCTGGCGATTGATGAGTCCCGAAGCGCAGCTGATCACTTTCGGCCACATCGACTTCGGAAGCGTACGACGATCGTAGTGTTTCTTCAGGATTCGCGTGATCTTTGGATACCACTCCTGGGCGATGAAGTTGTTGTATCCGAGGAGTTCCTTCTTGGCCATATCGCGAAGCTCATTCAACGTAATCTCATCCTTCATCCTATACTTGGTGTAGTCATTCAAAACCGCCGGAAAGTCCGAATAGGAATAATGGATAATGCACCGAATGAACGGATGTGGAATCAGTAGGTTTTTCTGGATAGAGGCCTTATGCTTGAGGAAGTTTTTGTAGTTGGGAGTTCTCCCGAGTCGCTTGAACTCAAACTTTTCCCTCGGTGGAACATAGTCATCGGGAGCGGGTTTAAAAATTTTCTGGCAGCTAAAAGCTTTCATGACTTTGTCGAAGTCTTCGTGAACGTCCGCCATGTAGTTTTTCAGCGCGGCTGGATATTGCTGCCGTAGGCGCTTCGGAACGAAAGACAGAATTTTTTCTTCCGTCCGCGAAAGCATCTTGGGAACCGGAGCTCGTTTGGCATGTTCACGAAGCTGATCGACGTAGTAGGACTCGGGCTTCGGGATGACATCGTCCAGGTCTTCGGTTTTTCGGCGACAGATTTTGACTTTTTCCTGAAATAGATTTGAAAGATGTGTCTATGCATTATATACTATGGGAGCATCACGCCAAAATTAGGAGTTTTCAAAACCCAATTAGGAATTTTCAAAACTAATTCAGGTTTAATAATCTGGTTAAATTACGCTTTCAGTGAAAACAGTAAATCATCGATGACAATTAAATAGGGAAGACAGAAGAGAGAAGAATGAAGGAATGCAATTGAGCGAGCAAAAATACGTGGAGCCAAAGCCGCAAGCCGCTAACTCTATTTGGATCTCGAGAATGCCGCTTTCATGCTGTAATCAAGGAAAAGATAAGTTGTTGAGAGCTAACATCTTATTGCTTCTGTCTTGGTTGGAACGTCGCTGATATGCTGCAATTGGTTCTGATAGCATCGTTGGTGGTGCGATCGTACGATACAATATAATGGACGGATCCTTTCCGTTCGATGGCTCGACTTAGTATTCCGGATATTTTGCTAAAAGTGATCATCTTCAAACCCCCTACGGCTCGTGATGCATGGTCGAAACCAGTCAATTGAGCAGGAGATAATAGCTGAAGAATACCAAACTCAGGTATGGGAAACCGAATACCTACAACCTGAATGAGGTATTAAGAAGCCCTGCATAAGAGGTAAAATACCTAAAATAATAACTGGTGTATATTTTGGCATAACAAGTGAATAATGGCCTCAGGTATGGCAATACCTAAATAATAATCGGCGATTTTTCCATACAAATAGCGATTTTTCCATAACTGAATAATACCTCAAACAGTCCTCCACACTAAACCAATAACTCGTTGAGGTATTTCATCAATACCTACAAAATACCAAAATAAGTTATTTTCAAGACCTGGGTAGCCGACCAATACCTTGTCTTGGTATGATACCTGACTTTGGTATGCTGCAGTTATGTGCCACTTATTCGTTCCTGCTCGGGAAGGAGACGTGGCCCTAAATGCGTCCGACAGAGGCGGGCGGAAAGTTGAAGAGGAAGAAAGGGATGGCCACCGTGAGCAACCACGCTCTCAAGTCGGTTGCGAAACGCGCAAGGGGCAGGGAAACCAAGCCCCATGAAGCCAACCCTAAGAGACACGGCGACCAACCGGACCAAGTGAAGGAGAACCCATAGATTACGGTTAGAAAGAAGAAGTGTTGAGAAAAGTGAAACCAGCCCGCAATCGCGAGCGGAGCGACGGCTGGTCTTCAAATCTGAGGCGGATATTTACATACGCTGAGATGTTGAGGGCCATACGAGGCAAAAATCGTCTCTCACCGCTGGGCGCGGATGTAACAATTATCAGGCGCACCAGAAACCAGGACTGGAGAGATGATGCTAGTGCTGAAGAAAGAGGCGGCCAAGAATGGCTCCTCCTACAAGGCACTCAGGAGGTATTGAGCGAAAAAGTGCAGGTGAGAGCTCTAACGGCGAAGGCGACTCGCCACCAGTCACATTGGCCACCAGTGAATGAAATTATCGATCACTATTGCGATCATAGAAAACTCTCTCACACGCATTATCGGCGAAAAAAGACGTGCGATAAATTTAGACCCGGGTTACTGCCGAGAATGTGTTCTCACTCGTCCCGTAGCGTCGAAAATGAATTATCACCAGCAATAAAAAGCCGACTGGTTTGATTTCTGCTGTTTGTTCGTCTTTCCGTCTTGCAGTCGCCACCAAAAGTAGCTTTTATGCATCAAATTTCTACGTTCTCTCGAGCAGCTTGTGTGGTTGCGTGGTTATGGTGCGCACTAAGAAACATTTTTGTGGAGGGTCTAATCCCGTTGACGGTACATTTTTTGTTATTTGCCTTCTGGTAATTATCGCGATAGCCGGCAAGGCGATGAAGTTGGATAGCGAAAATAGCAAGAGTGATTTTCGGCTACCTTTACTGCCCCCACTCGCATAACAGTCCCATTTGCAAAAAGTAAGAATTGAGAAAACGGCATTTGAAGTTTGAAAACTTGTTTCCATATAAAACTTTGAAAAATCGCCAAATTTTGAAAAATATTTCGATCATCTCGAAACTTTCACAGATTGCTTTGCACATGAATATATAACTGTAAAAAATATTACAATCACTACAAAGTTGTTCAGTTTTGTGTTACGTGACACAAAAATCCATGATGGGACTGTTATGCGGGTACTTTTGATATGGGACGCTCATAACTTGGTATTTTTTTCACACATTGACATAAAAATTCGAAATTTTTATTGTTGTTTTTGGAAGTACATCAAAAATGATGACTATTTATAACGTTAACTCAAAAGTGGTGAAAAGTCAAATGGGACTGTTATGCGAGTGGGGGCAGTTTAGTCGTGGACAACAACAGCGAACGCAGATCGCCACGATCAAGCTCCTCGTAGGACGTGTTTTAAGTGCTTCGAGCAAGGACACAAGTCGTGGGCGTGTAACCCTACGTCTCCGCTAAACAGAAATGACTTGCCATTTTGCTGCCAGAAAGAGAAAACGTAACAGAAATGATCAACACCGCTGCTTTCCATGCAAACAGCGAGAGAACATTTCTGTTATGACACATCTGTCCAGCAAAATGGCAAGACATTTCTGTCTAGTGGAGACGTCGGGTTAAGGCCCCGACAGGAGCAAACTCTGCTGTACGGAGTGGAAGGCCTCATCGCCAGGGAGTGCAACTCAGCACCAAAACGACTGATTTGCATGGCGAACAAGTGTCACACGACCAGCCGGCTGTTTGCTCTGCTGGTTCAAAAAGTACGGCAAATTTCAATTAGCCTTATGTGATTCAGCCTTTTGTGATTTCGCCTTTCGTGATTATGCCTTTTGTGCCTTTCCACATTTTGTATTTCCGCCTTTTGTGATTCCACCTTTCGTGTTTTCGCCTAACGTAGGACACCCGGGCTTTCAAACTCGGAATGGAAGGGAAAACGTCTTTAAAATTCTAGGTTTTATTGATGACTAAAGAAAAAAATTCAATTTACAGACATGGACTACTACGATAATGTTTGTCGATTCATTCAGCGTTGCTAAGCAGCAAGACTTCATGAACGCTCCTCCTCAACGCTGATCATGCAATCCGCACATGGTCCTCAAATGTGCCAATCTGGTTCCTCCGATGGCCTTTTCATTTGACAGATCGTATGCCACTGTTTACAACTGCCGAACAAAGGCGCAAACGCTGAACTGTCAGTTTCATAGGAGAACTGTCAAAGTCCTCTAAAATCAGCTGATTTTAGACGTCAAATGAAAAGGCCCATAAACGAAACAGATCTCGCCAGATGTCTTGATGTCCCGCACGAAATGCTATGTGGTAGCGATGTGCTTCGTTCTGTTGCTAAACTTACCGACATCCAACATCTTCAAAGCGCTTTGGTTGTCCTCGTACAATACCGGATTTTGAGCCTCGGCCAAAGCAACAAATTTCGCCTCCGCAGTGGACAATCAGGCTTATTCTGCGCGGCGTATGAGGTGAGACGGACGGTTTCGTCTCACGTGACGTGAGACGACTAATGTAAATCAAATGGGGCGAGTCGACTTTTGTCACCTCATTCGACTCGTCTCACCTCACACGCCGCGCAGAATAAGCCTGAATAAAATGTACGACTGTTTTCTGCATGCCCAGCTGATCGTACCGCCGTTGAATTGGATCGCCATACCGCTATTCAAGGTTGCGATCATTCATTTGCGAAGATTTACATTCATTTGCTATTATCTCAGTTCAGAAGCATGCTATCGAAAAGCAATGTATGGATGAATTTAACCTTGTAGTTTTATCTGAAAGTTTGCCGAATAACATTGGGGTCGCAAACGTATACCAAAGTCGTGAGCGAGCTGTGAAGGCAACTCTCCACGCGGTGAATGTAAATTTCATTCACGCTGTGGAAAGTTGCCTTCACAGCTCGCACACGACTTTGGAATGCGTGTACGACCCCAATGTTATTCGGCAAACTTTCAGATAAAACTACAAGGTTAAATTCATCCATACATTGTTTTTCGATAGCATGCTTCTGAACTGAGATAATAGCAAATGAATGTAAATCTTTGCAAATGAATGGTTGCAACCTTGCCGCTATTCGATTTCCGATCTTGCCTATGCTCTGCCCAGTCGGCATCAGAGAAGCCAACTAAACCACTTCGTCGGTTGTTGTCACTGAGACTCAACCAGTTTCCTTCAGGTACCGTGCAACACGCTTGAGCTCCAGCCAACCATTTTGTGAAGGGTTGCTCGTCTTCCGGTTTAGGATCGACATCGCTGCTGAAATGTCCGGTCGAGAGTTGACCGAGACGTACAGAAGTTGTCCCAACAGCTTCTAATACTCCACGTTGTTTGGAAGGGATGCGCCAAGTTCTTGCTTGTAGTATCCTGGATCCAACGGAACCTTGGAATCCTTCGCATCTTCCAAGCCACAGGGGCACAACTGATCGTCTTCCTATGACAGGCTAATCAACGCCCGTACCTTCGCGTCCTTCGCCTTCCAAAAGGGATCCGGATTCTTCGGTTTTTCCTCACTCATCACGCCGAAAAAATCTTGCTGAATGAGCACCAACTCCATCCGAAACTTTCAAACGGCGTAGTTGCTGTCGCCGAGCTTCTTCAGTGAAGTTTTCAGGTCGCTCATCGTTGAGAATCTTCCGGCTGGTTCCGCTTGAAAGTGGTCTTCCGCTTCTTGAAAATTATCGTCCTCGTCTTGCATCCGTAACAGGGTTTTGCAGGCCCATAACCTATTGGCTTTCAGACTCGGAATGAAAGGGAAAACGTCTTTACAATTCTAGGTTTTATTAATGGTCGAACAAATTTCATTTTGCGGGCGATAATTTTTGTCGATTCATTTAGCGTTGCTAAGCAGCATGACTTCATGAACAGGAACACGGAAGAAGACGGCCACAGGCGAAGGTCATCGACCGTTATCGGGAATGGCTGACCTCGCGCATCGATAATCCGGTATTTGTGGATCGATTGCTTATGGAGGGTCCATCCAGCGATCTATCCAGCGATGATCTATAGTCGGAACCCTAAGCCGTGCATGTGACGCTGCAATGCCAAGACTATCCCTACCCAGAATTGGACGCAAACCACCAGTATGTCGTGGCCATTACCCCGAAACATCCAGAAAATCACCCAAATAGTGGTGGCCGTGAAGTTATTAGAAATTAATGAACATGGTTATAAGTTCATTCGATTCTAAAACAGACAGATACATACTGATTATTCCCGTTCTTTTTTATCATGCATGCTCACTCGTGAAAACGATTGAAGAAAATGCAATGAAATTATAATGACACATTCATTCAATTTGTACGATACTAAGCCTTTATGGCCGATGACTAATGACGATTCACATGTCTATTCAATTATTATTGATCCTGATGAGCTCGGTAAGCTTAAGCTAATAGAATTATCCAATCGGCCTCATTTTTTGTTTTTTTTTATAAATTTGCTTCAAAGGCTGTTGGCATTGTCCCTTATAATATTTATACATACATTTTTTCTTCTTTTATTAATGGCTGTTCTTTGAATCTGTCGATGTAAAATACTGTAGAAATTATGCAGTTCAAGTTTTATTTAACATGTCCCTTCTTTTAAATTTGCATGTTCTTTCGAAGTTATAGTTATTGCTATGAAAGCTACAAGTATTTCAATCTGAAATTGTCCCTTCTTTTAAAAGTTCACTGTCTATTTAAGTAAACAACCGAATATCTATATCCCCACAACTTTCGTTTTAGGTAGACATAATTTAGTACCGAATACTTGCTCTAGGTCTAGACCATGCCTACTGGCTGGCTTTTTGATGATGAGAATGATCGAAAAGATGTCCGTTCGGCCAAAAAAATGATTTAGGCTGAAAGTCATGAGGATAAATGCCAATTAGCCACCAAGAATTTTGGCATAGATCAACTGTACTTAGCATAAATTTGCTTCACATTCGAATGTGATGACTTTTTCCATATGCTGCTTTGAGTTACTCACACACGGTTGTAAACTGGTGACAAATGGTTGTGCTGGTGGCGAAACTGCACTTCTTGAAATGTTTGCCTTCTTTTAAAAATAGGCTGTTCTTTCGAGTTTGCACTGTCCAATCGTGTACTGTAGCAGAAGAATAACTAGCCACAGAAGTCCAATGTCGCGACTGTTCATGTGACTAACATCTAGTTTGCCACGCCCTTACAGCGTCAGCAGCGGTACTAGAAGTGTCGAGTTAAATTTGTTTACCAAAACAAAAGGTCCTCTACAAGATAACTACTTAAAAAAAGTAAGTTCAAGCAATTCAAGTTAGTAAAATAATTAAATGAGAAAAGTGACTACAGCGCCATTGGAATTCTAGTGTATTTCTATTACTGTAGCAGAGTTATTTGGCGACCAAACTGTTAATATCTCTATAGAAATTTTCCCTTCTTCTCATCAGAGGCTGTTCTTTCGAGTTGGAGTGTTACATTGTTTATTTGCAGACCAACTACTAACTCTATAGGAGATTTGTTCTTCTTGGAATTATAGGGTGTTCTTTCAAGTTGAGTTTTTCAGAATTCACTGGCGGCCAAACTAGCAACTTGATTTGGTGTGTATTTTTTTCTTTTTTTTTCTAGAATAGACTTTTCTTACTTCTTACTGTGTATGAGATTTGTCCTTTTTCAATGTAGGCTGTTCTTTCTAGTTGCATCGTTACTGAATTTATTGGCGATCAAAATGGGTTGTACTTTCGACTTACATTGTTACATAGTTGTTTGGTAGCCATGTGGTTTATAAGCACAGGCACATTTCTGTATACAGGCCGTTTATAAACTACGTAGAGTTTTATGTAGAAGGGAGGTCAATCCAAAGTCTACGCTATGGACAAAAGTCTACGAGCGGGAGGGAGAGAGGTCTGAGGTGACCAAAATTTGGTCTACGTGGATTATGAAAGGTCCCATAGGAGATTTGCCCTTCTTGAATTTATAGGCTGTTCGTTCTAGTTATATCCTTGCCAACCTTATTCGCAGACAAAGAATTAACTACATTTTTTCTCTCTTTAAGAATGCGTAGTTTTTCTAATTTATACTGTTACAGAGTTGTTTAAATATCAAGCTCTTTTCCTTAAGAGATTTTCCCTACTCCAAACAATAGGCTGTTCAAGGCCCACTTTTGGATCGGTCTTATTTTGATCTAGCTGAGTGATCTTTTGGCTTAGTGATACTTTGGCCAAATGTCTTTATGATCTAATGCACCAGTATCCTCAGACAGTATTTAAAGGGCCTTGGCTGTCAGCTATATCTCATACAAGATCAGATCGCATAGGTTTATGCATTTATTTTGATTTAGGGCTATCCATTAAAATGACTTCTTCTGCTATTACAGTTGTCATTGTTTTCTTGTATTATTCCTTCTTTTAACAATGTCTGCTCTTTGTAGAAGTAGTGATAATAGCATCATAACTTTAAAGAGTTCTATTTCGGAACTTGTGGATATCAGCATGTCTTAATTCTCAAATTAAGACCAGTCTGAGCCAGAATGTGTCAATCAGTATAGATCGACTTGAAAATAATGAGATTTATTGAGTCTGTGGAAAAAAAATGTGATATTGGTTTTCCGGGAAATGTAGCGTTCCAGAAAATGGATTTCCGGAAAACAATTTTCTGGAGAATGGGTCATTCCGCATAATGTTTTCCGGGAAATGTCATAGATTTTGAAAAATTGAGTATATTATCGCCTATCTCTGGATTGTCGCGCTCTGTGTTAAGCTACACGGAGAAATCAAACTACCTAATTTTTGGGTCGATTTTACTCAAAGCTGAGTATATCGAATAAACTAGTTACCCAAAATTAGGTTGTTTTCCCTTTTTCCCCCACCGATGTTGTCAAAAACAAACAGAGATGCATCTACCCAATGGGGGTCCTTGAGCCCAATAAGCCAATTTTGAGTAAATGTAGGTATACTCAAATTTGGGTTGAATGATGGGGGGGTCTTGGGTTGAATTTACCTACTCTTAAGTATATTTTTTTTGCTGGAGGTAAAGGCAATTTACCTAGTGTGAGTTTAATCGATTTACTCAAATTTGGCTTATTGGGCGGAACTATGGGATTGCGTCAAAAGAACTCAATTTTGGGTAGTTTGGCGGTTCCGTGTACATTTTGCTAATGTTTATTTTATTTCATTTATTGATTGAAAGTGCGAAAAATTGAGAAAATCCATCTTTACCTATATCCTTTATGAAAAACATATATAAACCATCATCAGAATAACCTATCCAAAATATTCTTTCGGGGTAGTGGCATTCGGGATAATGGGGTAGAACCGTATCGCAGAACTCCACGCATCCTGCCTAAGAGCTACAAGAAGGATGCAAAGAGCTTGCACCAATGAGGGTAGAATGAAACGAAGTGAGGGCTACAGGGCGGCTAAACTGGCACTGAACAAGAGACAAAAAGAATGGAATAAATCGGTGCCGTAATCGCTTGTTTTCGAATAGGATGAATATGGGAGCGTGAGATTACTGATGGCACACATACCCTATTAACATAACGGCAGATTCATGTTCAGCACATTTTTGTTTCAAAATAAAAGGGAAGTACTTTCAATGCAACTTTCTGCTTTTATCGATCGATGTTCCTGTCTAGAGTTGAAAACGTTCAGAAGTTCAGTGAACCATAACCTCATTCTCTGGTGCTCGTAGTACATATTTGGTAATGTATTCTATTTGTGGACACACAATTATTCGTCTTTAGTTTACTGCTGTGATGAAGGCAATATGTATAAATATCTAAAAAAAATCCTGGAAGCCCCAAAAATTTTCTCCCAAATTCAATTTTATCCCCGACTTACCGCAGCGGCCTTCCGTTGGATGAAACTATAATGGCGTCGTTCCTTCACCTCGGACAGGAACAGATTCAGCAATGGGTTCTGTATGTACGGCTCATTGTCGTACTTGTCCAGCCTGTCGCACGGTTTGTGCAACTTGGCCAAC
This sequence comes from Aedes albopictus, assembly GCF_035046485.1. Lineage (NCBI taxonomy): Eukaryota > Metazoa > Arthropoda > Insecta > Diptera > Culicidae > Aedes > Aedes albopictus. The sequence goes on from NC_085138.1 coordinate 341,443,937, forward strand.
CGTCGACTCATGCTGATTGGTCAAAATTAGCACCTACCGTGGGTCATTTCCGTTGAAATCCGGCCAAAAGCGAGACCACTCAAAAACTTCCGCCGAACTCAAAAAATTTTCACTTTGTTTACAGCCGGAAAATAGTAGCAACCCGGTCAACGCGGTCGTTATGGGAGACGACTCCCACACATGGCATGGCCACCTGTTGTTGGCATTGCTGGTTTGAACTTGACCCGCTTCATGGTCGCACGTGACCTAGGCACGTGGTGGTGAAAGCGACATAACATAACCTTGACATCCTGATGCAACTGGGTTAACCTTTTGTTGGTGCACCACGTGTTGCTGCATGCAACAGTTGCAACGTTGCTACCAACAGTTCTATTCAACCAACTGTTTGATATTTGCAAATGTTATATCTATGACGGCAATTATTATCCACCTGTTGCGAATCACTCGACTAGTTTTTTGTATGCAACAGGTTGCAATAAGAATAGGGACTATTTTTTTAGCCTGTCACCCTCAGCATGATCTTACCACAGAAAACAGACATCCAAGTCCAGTTCCGAAACTGTGTAAGGAATTTAACGGCCATTTGAAATCGGCTACACAAGTGGCAATAGCGTGGCGCTGCAATCGCTTAATTTCCCATACTAATTTAATTCACTTACTGTGGCAATATGGTGTTTGGTGGCGTTAGTGGTGTCATCATGTATTGGTTTGCAACCTTACTCAAGTAAAGATTCAAATCCTTACACAACTTTCCGAATGAAATTTGTTCTAGCCTGGATGTCTGTTCTCTGTGGTCTTACCGAAGAGTACTCCTACAATCTTGAAAATTCCTATCAAGCTCCGAGGGCACTTTAAGCAGCTCACAAGATGCTTAAGAGACTACCAATGCACCTTTTTGGAACTTTTGGGTGCTGTTTCGATTATGTTCCCTGTGGACAGCTTGAAGGTTGCTTCAAATGCTCGTTGGAGCTTCATGCAGTATGAAGTTAACAGTGGGCGTGAAAGTTCCGTTCAGAACTTAATCTGAACTTGTGGGAAGATGGAAAACTTTTTGTTTTTTTTTTTTAGAATAGATCAATCAGTTGATAATCATTGTAATAAACAAAACAAATCAAATGAAACAGCAGATGTTAAATTCATCAAGTGAGGCGGATAAGGTATTTGTTTTATTTCATCTTTTCTTTTCCTTTCATTTGTAATTAAGAATCAAGTTTATTCACATTTTTGTTGTTTTTTTTTTCTTTTTTTTTTCTATTAGATATATACTAAGATACTCTCTTTATCTCTCTGTTTGTTTTAAGGATCTACTAATTCTTCGTAACTCAAAGTTCTCCATAATCCTTCAAAAGTTTGAATCGGGTTACCGTTTCTATCTTCTACTCGTCACCTAATCAGAATGTGTGCTGAACAAATTCAAACAGCGGCGTTCGGTTTCGGGTTTACTGTTCGCGGCTCACTACTACATCGGCTTCTACTAAGAGTACGAGTAACAATTCAGCGGTCCTGTACTTTCCTCCCACCACCATATTGTTCCAGTATGGATGGGCTGGGCGCTTCCTGTCTCGCGGGGTTAGCGCAAGATGCGATAGAAATTTATTGTAACTACTACTTTTTTTCGAGAACGCCGCCAGCTTCTGGTTTCTGATGTTTTGCAAGTTAAAATTATCGGAACCTCCTACAGGTCAACTGGTTTTCATTCAGATACTTTTTTGTGTTGTTGTTGTTGCAAATAGATTAACTTCTCTTTCTCTATGTAGCTTATATCATACAGATCTCTATAGGTATTTACAGGATACTTGCGGGTCATCTGGGTCTTCTGGGTTAGGGGACTTAGTAATTTGATTACTTCCTGTGTGATAGTTATAAAAAAGTGTTACTGGTTTACTCTCCGGTAGATTTAGGTTATATTAGTTAGTTAGGTTGGTTTTCTTACTACCACCTGTCTGCAGTATGTCGGTTCAAGTGTTTTTGAAACAATTTAGAAAACAAGGCTCGTAGGTATTCCAATTCGTAGTTTGTAGTCGCATAAGGTTCAATGAGGAAGGAAACGTTCTTCTATGACAAGAACCATTCTAAGGCATTGCGCGTTCTAAAAAGTATGTTTTCTGCTAAACGATTGATAATGCATAAATTCCTAGGATGCCGATTGACTGAATCATATTGAACGATTTGTACTCACTAAATGGATGCTAGTGATGGTTATTAATTAGAATTTAGCGTTTTCGCAGTTTTTGGTTTTACTTTGTGGACTAAGTTTATGATTGTAGAATCATCATCTGAACCAAATAATATTTATGAACTCCTGTTGGGGAAGGTGTATTTGTAGACATGAATCACTATCGTGTGTGGGCAAGTGTGTAAGATATGTGGATACTTTGTGTTGAATGTTTGCAGTGGTAGATAAGCAGGTTCGAATGCACTTTTTTTATTTTTGTAGATGCAAGCGGTCGGACAAGGCTTTGGTCATTTATTCCAAGAACTTGGAAAACTTCCCTGGCGTGAATGTGGAGGAAATTTTTGGGGGTATTTCAGTTGAATTCCAGAAAGCGTGGATTTGCTGACACCCCAGAGAAATTGCTTGAGAATATCCCGCTGGAGTTTGACACCCAAAACTTCTTCAGAAATCCTCCCATAGATTCTCGCGGAATTCCTTCCGGCAGGGATCCCTCGTTTAATTTACTCTCGAATTTTTTCATGGATTCTTCTTTCTGGTGTCAAGTCTTAACTAGGGCATATCCTGCTTCTAAACTTAATGTTCTAAGAGCACTTCCTTAGCTTTCAACTGGGAGCTTCCAATGCCAATGATCATTTGCATTTCATTGCAGAATAAATAATAACAACAGCATCACAACGGCTGCAGGTCTTTATCAATAGATGTCTCTGCGGTATAGCATTTGGCCTCACAATTTTATTTCTAACGTGGAGCTCCTTCGTCGATGTCTTCAAAAGCCGATGGCGACAGAAGTTTGGGAGTGAAGATGGGTCGGACACATTCTACGCAGGGGTGGAAACGAAATCTGCAAACAAGCGTTAGATTGGAGCCTAGCAGGACATCGCAGCAAAGGCAGATCCCGACGGAAATTTGACCTGGCCCACGACCTGGCCACAGGTCAAGGCGATGGTGGGTAATCGCCTAAGATGGAGACCTTTCAAACGGTCCTCTGCGCCACTATAGGGCACTGCATGAAATTCTCTCCTTCCCTTTCACTCCTACAGAAACTTTGTAAACAACAAGGCCAAGAAACGTCAAAATCCCATACAAAACCAAAACAGTGCAGTGCCCTATTGGTGCTCAAATTCAATGCTTACTATGTTAACATCCCCCCTTAAGTGTGTATAGGGCACTGCATGAAATTCTCTTCTTCTCTTTTACTCTTACAGAAATTTTGTAAACAACAAGGCCAAGAAACGTCAAAATCCCATACAAAATCAAAACAGTGCAGTGCCCTATTGGTATAAATCCTAATAAATAACTTCCCGTCTTCTTGCATCTGCCTGCTGAAGATTAGAAGCTACGTGTTTCAGTTCGAACGATTTCGCCTCCACTTGCCAACGAAGTGGTGTCGCACGTCCATATGCTTTGTTCTCTCCGAGTAGTCCATCTCCTTCTCCCTCAGGCAAATTGAGCTCTTGTTGTCGCACTTGATGATCAAGGACTCGTTGATACCGTACAGCTCGCGGATCAACCCTCGCCAGCAGACGGCCTCTTGAGTGACCGTGGAAAGTGCCATGTATTCCGCTTGCGTGGTCGATAAAGCAACAGTTGCTTGTCTTCTAGAACTCCAGGAAACCGCTCCGCCACAATGCAGAAATACGTAACCGCTGACAGTTCGCTTCGCCTACGGATCGTTCGCCCAGTCGGCATCGCTGTATCCAGAAAACGCCGGATCCGCAACTCTCATTTAAGTCATTATTCACTTCTTAGTTCTCTTGAGGTATCGCAAAAGCCTCTTGGCCGCTGCCAGTGTGAAAGACCCGGATCGCTGCAGAACGAACTTACCACGCTTACCGCATGACTGATGTCTGGCCTCGTGCACTGTGCGATTAACTGAAGACCTCCAATCAGCTCGCAAAATGGAACTTCCTTCATCCTTTCATGTTCCCCCGCATTTCGTGGGCTCATCGTCTTCAGCAATCGCTGGTTCGCGTCCAGCGGCACTGGATTGCAATCCACCATATTCCTCTCGATGTATCTCTCCTTCTTCTTCTTCTTCTTCTTCGTTATGGCTCTACGTCCCCACTGAGTCTTGGCCTGCCTCGCTTCAACTTAGTGTTCTTTGAGCATTTCCACAGTTACTATTTGAACGGCTTCCATTGCGTGCCATTGCATGAATTTGTATATTGTGAGGCAAGTACAATGCCCAGGGAGTCGAGAAAATTTTCCCGACCGGAACGGGAATCGAACCAGCCGTCTCCGGATTGGCGATCCTGTAACCGGTTGGTTCCAATCCTTAGGTTTTGTTTTGTATGAGTGTTTGTGAGAAAATTCACGTTTTTAATTATAATAATACGGTAGGCCCCACCCTATAGCGAGAAACCGTACCGCTGTCAACAAGACAATGTTGGTAAAGGGAGATTGAGAGCTCGCATAAAAAGGTGCCAATATGGCAGATGCTAAAAGGGAATCGTAAATGGGAAAGATTATGAGTGCTCATGGGCGCAGTCATCTTCCAAAAGTTGGAGATTGGTCAGAAAATAACCAGGCGTCCGTGTGTTAAGATCAGTAGTGAAAGTGCGGTAGGAAGTGCTTTTTGAACACCACCTCCCCCCCCCCCTTGTAGGGAATCGCCACCGCCTCCGTTCAGGTAAATAGGTCTGGTATTCGCCTGATGACCACCCTGACGGAATCCTCGAATTTCCTTTTCTATAGGACCTCGTATCCGTTTTAATAGAACGGTCAACACACGGCGGCTCGGAAGTCAACATGGCTTCCGAGCCTAATCGTTAAGGAACCGCCATCGTCCCCTGCAGGACGATTCCCTCAGGCCGTTGGCCTTAATCGCCAAGGAGGGACCCTTCTCGGCACGGTCGTTCCAGTATCGTCCTGGGCCGTGCCGATTACGCCAAAGAAGGATGACACCTGATTGCCCAACATTATCCAGCAATACCCGCTGGTCCCCGTCGGCTGAGGACCGACCCGGTAAACCCGCTATTCACCGATCTCAAGCTGCCCCGGCGGCGTATTCCGGCCACACGGTATAGTGCAAAAGCAGCCGTGTGAGCCAAAGCGATGCGGGAAGCTGCAGTAGTGAGTAAATAGGCCTTAACACAATTCCACAAGAAATGTTCACCCACCACACCCACACGACACACTAGGAATCTTAATAAATTGTTAAAAATGTGAATCTTCTTTGGTTTTCATACGTTGTCCGCGAAGCCCCTCCGATTACCGAGTAGCATGCCGGCCCTGAGACCCAGCTCGAGGGGTCTCATGCTACTGAGCTTGTTTCCAGGAGTAATTGGGAGCCACTGTGGCTGCTGAGCAGCCCTGTAAGTCTCTGTAGTTACAATCCATAGCCTTAACCACTAGTCTAACTAGTGACCCCTCTCCTGGAAATAGCGTCGTCGGTCTTGGTGACACGCAGACCCAAAATCAGCTGCTTCACATGGTCGACCGTATCTTGATCGTTGGAGAATAAAAAAGTCGTAGACCGCCCCGATGATGATCTTGCCACTTTCCATCTTGTAATATACGCACGTGTCGTACTTCGAGCGCTTTAGCCGAATCCGCTTTAGCTTCGGGTCCATCTTGATGTTCCAAACTCTGCTGGCTTGTTTGAGGCTATAAAAGACCTTCTTCAGTCAGCAGACCTTCCTGGGTGCGCCTTCGTTCGGGAATCCCTCCGGCTGCTCCTCATCGTTCACAGTGTCCATCTGATACACAATGAGATCCAGCTACGCAGCCAGCGCAAAGAGGTGACAAGGAGCGGACAACGAGAGAATACGTCTCGCTGTAGTCCACTCCTTTCACTTGCGAGAATCCTTTCATCACAAGTCTTGCTTTGTAATTTTCGATGGTGCCGTCTGGATTGAGTATGACCTTGAAGACCTACTTGTTCTTCAGCGTTTTCCGTCCTTTCGGAAGATCCACCAGACACCATGTCTCGTTCACGTTCAATGCATCGAATTCTGCCTCCATTGCTTCAATCCATCGATCCCGGTCGTCCCGGCTTAGCGCTTTCTGCAGCGTATCAGGGTCCTTGGATACCTGTGGAATGTATTCCGGCAAGAGATGGTGGCCGTTATCCAACTTGCCTTGGACTGGCCCTCCCACTTACTGTCCCCAGTTGCGTGTTACATTCCAACAGCTACTTCCTTCGAGTGTGACGGGAGCGCAAGCTGTGCATTGTGCAAGCTCCCGTGCTGCGAAACTCGTCCTGGTTCGCGTTCATCTCATCGTCGATTCTGGGGTGTTTAAGGCTTTTGAAGCAAGACTGTGAGTAAACTTATAATCTGCATACTGCGCCTCATCGTAGGATGCTGAGAAAAATGCGAGGGGAGCGTAAGCGGTTGTTGCGGATCCTTTGGCTGTTCTAGCGCATTGTCCACAGTCAGTAACTACGGCGACCTGTTGATCGCCATCCATGATTTCTTGCTGATCAACTCTCGTGAAAACCATCGGTTCGACGGTCGAATCGGTCTCCTCCGGTACCGGAACCTCCGCTACCTGACGCTCATCCAGTATTACCACATGCCGACTTTCGAAAAGTTGATTGTTATTCGGGTTGAACATTCGATTGGCCTTGAAGCACTCTGAATAATCGATCAGGATACATGGGTCTGACTTGGGCACGTGAGCCATTGCTCTTGACCCGAAAATTCATAGATTGGACAGATCCGGTTTCCGTCCCGTGAACTTCTCGAAAGGGGTAACGGAGATGCCCTTCGTCGGTGACAGGTTGATTAAGTGAACGGCCGTCGACCTCGCTTCCGCCGAAAATCGTTTTTCCAACTTGCCGTTAAACATCAGAATTCTCGCTCGCTCCTGAATCGTCCGGTTCATGCGCTCAGCCAACCCATTTTGCTCTGGATTGTGAGGCTCGGTTGTCGGTTCGCAGATACTTCAACTTCTTCCCAGTCTGGGTTTCGGAATAGGCCTTGAACTCCTTGAATGCCTCGAACACATCCTGCTTGGCCTTCAGAAAATAGACGAAGGTCATCCTGCTCGCATCAACATTAAAGGTGACGAAATACTTTTTCCCAGCAAGGTAAGGCTTCTCCACTGCTCCGCACACGTTCGAATGCACGACCTCGAGAAGATCACTTGCCTTTTTTTTTCTTCTATAGGGTGTCCAAAGTATGGGCACAACTTTGTATAGCGAAAATACAATTAGGGTAATTTGCCAATTATTGCACACCACCCAATTGTTGCACACCGTCTATATTTAAGCAAATTAAGGAACACACGGGAAATACCGAACGTAGAATAATGTTTTAATGCAATTATTGATCATTTATGTAGTAGTTCCAACACTTTATTTTTTAATAAAATCATATTAAGAGGTTCTTAAATGCGATTTAAATAAGTTGATGTACAAAGGCTAAAAAACACCAGCCTGCTTAGCTGAAATGTTTAAAATTTCACATTTCAAAATAAGCTTTTATTCGACATTGAAGTTGTTTTATCCGTATTAGTGATTTGCAGTACAACAAATGCATTTACTTCCAGTTATTTTTCAATCATAATATGATTATTTTGCAAATAATAGTTATTTTAATCCCCCGTACAATAATTGGCTCAAAAAAAAATCGTCGCTCCTATTTTATTGCACAAACCATAACCACACTTTTTTTACCGTGCGTAGTAGTCTGACAGTTCCGCCGGCGGAGTGTTTGTTTATCATTCGTCAGAGAAAACTTTGCTTGGGAAGCTGCCTTGGAATTTGCCTTCCAGATAACACCGATTTTTACTGGATTTCGACCTGCATAATGGATACACAGGTAACGTGAATGTTGTTTATACCTATTTGAATACCAAACATCACATAACATCAATTTTAGAACTATACTTTGCCGGCTCCCGATCCTGAACATTCTGCCCCGCCGCCGTCGAGAATCCGTAAAAAATATACGGAAGGCGCCTTGCAACAAAGCATAGCTGCGGTAAAAACGAAGGCAATGACACTAGGGCAGGCTTCCAGCTGCTTCGGAGTACCGAAATCAACAATTAAGTTTCGTATTGGTTCGAAGTGGACGAAAAAACTTCGGAGGGGTCCACAGACTGTGCTTACCCTGCAAGAGGAAATTAAATTGGTAAAAAGAATCCAAGAAATGGAACGCCGTGGTTTTCCTTGCACGAAGCATGCTGTCGTGTCCCGAGTAAAAGCTTTTCTCGACGATAATCCCCGCAAAACACCGTTCAAGAACAACAAACCAGGTAAATCACTATCTCTTAATTTTAGTATTGATAATGTCATTTATGGGTATATTTCAGGATACAAGTGGCTGCAACTGTTCCTTGGCCGGCACAATCAGCTCTGTATTCGAAAACCGGAAAACGTCACTATGGCAAGTGCAACTGTTTCTGAACCGGACATACGTTCTTGGTTTCAAAAGATCATGCAGTATCTGCGCGCAAACGGATTGGAGGATGTTCTTACAGATCCGCGGCGTATTCTTAACGGTGACGAAACCGGTTTTCCGTTCGATCCCGTCACAAAAGCTGTTCTCGCATCAAAGGGAAACCGTAACGTCTACTTGGTACAGCAGGCTGATCCCAAGAAGAATGTAACAGTGCTGTTTACATTTGATGCTGACGGATACATGTTCCCGCCGGATACTATTTTGCCATACAAGCGATTGCCAAAGCAGCTCATAATGAATTTTGATTCTGACTGGGGAATTGGAAAGTCCGACAAAGGGTGGATGGACAGCGAAAATTTCGTTGCCTACATACAGAATGTTTTACACCCTTCTCTTGTACGCCGGAATGTTCCATTTCCTGTGATTTACTTTGTTGATGGCCACTCATCGCATACGGGATATGAGGCAGCAGAGCTTTGTGCCAGCCTTGGTATTATCCTTATCGCGCTTTATCCTAATGCCACGCATATAATGCAACCAGCGGATGTTGCTATCTTCAAACCGTTAAAAAACAGCTGGAGCCGATGCGTCGAAGATTGGAACTGGCGGAATAAGGATAAGCTATTTACCATAGACGAGTTTCCGGGAGTACTGAAAGCAGCGATTAATGAAGGTATTTCACCGTCCACCGTACGATCTGGATTTCGTAAGAGCGGACTGTATCCATTCGACGCCGATGCTATTGATTACGCTCGATGTCTTTCCAACGGTACACAAGATTCTAGCAGCTGTACGGAGCAAAATGATCTAGCACTAAGTGAAACTGTACCCATTGATTTGGCTAAAATTAAAGGAGCCCTCAAACTGGTGAATGCTACTCCAATCAAATCGTATGTTGGCGAAAATGAATCAACTGTTACAGATGCATCAGAGAAAGCTCTTCTGTACATCTACAAATCAATTCTTTCGGAATTTGATGTGGATCGCCATGACAACGTTCTAGCGTACGAGGCTCCTGAACCAGCAGAGCCATTGAGAGACCTACCATCTCCTGCATTCGACGATGCGGTACTGGGCCTTGGAAATGCAGTGGTCAGTAACCCTACCGAGGACAACGTGCACCACATCTCTCCAACTTGCGTTCCAATTGAAACAGTCGATGACTGGAGTACCTTCGAAGCCTCTGTTATCACTTACGAAGTTGAGCCAATTCCTCAATGTTCTTCTACACCGGAACAAAGTGATGTAAATGTCGTGATTGTACAACCTGTAGATTCGTTTGAGTCGACAACAGTATCCCACAAAGGTGTACTGAAAGAAATAGTTGATAATGAGAAACCCAACCGCAGAACCAGTATTTCAACATTTTTCAAACTTCCTCCAACACCAAAACGTAAAAATGTTAAACGAAACTACAAAAGTAAACGACACTTTGTTCTCACGTCTTCGGAACGCTTGAGGGAGTTGGAGGAAAAAGAAGCAGAGAAGCAGCGTCTTACCCTTGAAAAAGAGTCGAAGCTTAAAGAACGTGCCATTAAGAAGAATTTGAAAGAACAAGAGAGACAAGAGCGCCAGAATTTGAAAGAGCAGAAAAGAAAGGAACGTGAAGCAGATCTACAACTCAAAGAGGAATCGAAGAGATTGGCTCAACTGAATCGCAAATCGGTGAAATCCAATCCACGGAAAACGTCTCGAAAACGTATGAAGTTTGGGGATGAAAATACCGAGCAATAATGTTAATTTTGAAGTATTTTGTATCACATATAGTTGAAATAACAGAGAATAAATCGAATCTAAGAAATGTTGAATGATCACTCAATTATTATGGAAATAGGTGCCAAAGGATGTAAGTAACAATTTGATGTGATGGAAAAATGTTGAAAACTTTAAGCCTCGTATCGTCCATCACTTAAACCCCTTTGCTTCTAAACCTTTCACATTACTAAGACCGTTCGCAATGCTGTTTTATTTTGTATGACGAGTTTTAAAATTTTTAAAACTCGCCATACAAAATAAAACAGCATTGCGAACGGACTAAAACAGGATCGGAAACTTTTATTCGTTTAACTGTTCAATAATTGGTAAGAAGGTGCAACAATTGGATGAATCAACAGCAACTGTGCAATAATTGGATTATGGGTGTGCAACAATAGGATTTGCAGGTTATGACAGTGTGCAATAATTGGGTTTTGAAGCGCTGTTAATAAATCATTTTTTATTCAGTCAAAAATTTAATTTACGCATAAACTTCTTATACAATGCATTGTTTGGTTATTAAATGAAAATTCAAGCACCAAACCAATGTAAAATTTTCAGAACTGTATCTGAAAAATACAAAATACTTTGGCCTTGTCCTTAACCGTGCAATAATTGGCAAATTACCCTATTTTCTTAACAAACAACAATTTTTAAATTTTTGTATTTTTATTCAAGGTATTTTAATTGATACCTGTAAAGAGTTTATGCATTAAAAAGGGTTTTTGTATGCAGAATGTTTAAAATGAAAAAACATCTTTCAAAACCTCTGCACAAACTACATTTTTACGGTTTGGCCAAATATTCAAATTCGAAACATTTTTTTCGATTTTTTTTTCACATGATATATTCGAAAACATGTTTCCTCAGATGGTTGATTTAATTTTTTAATAAAAATATGTTTTGCCTGTGCGTACGGGTATTTCTGAATTTTGAGAAAACTGGAAATTTCGCCTTATCTATTTCTGGATAAGACATGCCCACAGACATTCGAGTTTTTAAACATGTTTTAACGAGAATAAAAATAATTCAATCTACACTTTATAAAGCTGGAGCATTTATTTTACTTATAGTGAAACTAAAATGTGATTTTCTGCATGTTGTGATATATATTAAGAAGCTTGATTTCATCTATTAGAAAAACGGGTTTTAAAAAATATCGATTTTGGTGTTTAAGTTCATTTTTCAGATTCAAAAGTATATGTTTTCAATTCAAACTAAGAGTTGTATAATAGATACGCATATGGAAATACACGGACATATTTTTTGAAATTTTTATCGAGCTTAATTTCATGCGTAGGAAACAATTTGTTAAGCGATGATATTGAAAAATATAGCAATTTGTGCAGAAGCTTTAAAAGGTCTTTTAGGGAATGTTCTACCGCTTTCAAACGAAGTGTTAAATGCAAATTTCAATGATTGGCATTTGATGTTAATATATCAAGGTAGGATATGTGTGAAAATAAAGTTTGTTTATGCACCCATTCCCAAATGGCTGAGCTGCAAAGTTGTGCCCATACTTTCTGGGACACCCTATAAACCATAGGGGGAAAAATCTGCTCAACAAACACCCTAACAGGAAGGTTAGGGTAGTGTGGGGTTAAGGCCGTCTTCTACAACAGTAGAAAAAGCCAGGACTACTCTCTTCTCGACCCACTAAAACACATTCTTATGGTCGCCAAACCCTTCGTCTCTCCGGAACCACCAAGAAGGCATTGCTTCAGAGAGGGGCTAGTGCACATCGCACCCTCAAGGTTAGCTGCGTAGCCTGCAGCAACGAACATCGATGACTCGCTTTGGAGAGTCCATCACGGTAGCATGCTGGCGCTTAGCCAGTTTCCCGAGTGGTCCTCACCACTCCCTTTGTCCTCGGAAGGCGGGCAGGGTTCGCTTGCCCTTGTACCACCGGATTTGAACGGCTAATGCTTCGCCTTGATGCAAGGGACACAGAGTGATATCATCCCGCTTGAGATGTTCATGTCGACCACCATACCAGGTAATTGCTTCACGCTGTCCACATTAAGGTGCCCCAGTCACTGATGCCAAACCTCCAGACTGGTGGCTGGTCGTGCTACACACGCACTGGTTTGACCAACCTGGTTCAGTTGGTGGTGGAGGCCGTCCTTCTCGCGGCCCGTGGCGATAACTTCTCCCGTTGCTTCGTCCTTGAACATACACAATTTCCTCGAGAATGTTACGCAATAGCCCTTCTTGTAGATGCGACTCACAGTAAGAAGATTTACTGCGAGGTCTGGAACACAGAGCACGTTAGAAATATCTAGTCTACAGCAGTCACCTTCCATATCAGCATCCAGCTCGACGGTCCCCGTGGCCACAACCGGTATCTCGGAAGCGTCTGCCACAAAAATGGACTGTGACACTTGCTTGGTGCCACCTACAACACTCTCGTCTTTGCACATGTGGTCTCCGGCTCCAGAGTCCAATATCCACTCGTCCAGGGAGTTCCACTTCTTACACGCCAAGAGTGCTTTCTTTTTCGTGCTCGGGAATGCTTCTCGTTCTTCGTCGTAGACTTCTGCGGACACTCCCAAGCGTAGTGCCCAAGCTTTTCATACTTAAAGCACCTCATGACCGACTTGTCCTTCTTCCTGTTACCTTGCTTCGAACCAGTCACCAATCGCTAACGCTCCACTTGGACCGCCAGTCCTTGTGCTGGATTCGATCGTCACGTCCTGGAGCATCTTCGACTTCACCCAGTCTGCCGATATCTGATGCGTCCATTCCCATGACCATCGGCTCGTATCGTTTCGGCAACCCCATCATAAGGATCGTCGACATCCATTTGGGGGAAACCGATCTCCTGCAGCTTCTGGCTTGTGGTCAAAATTTCTTCCACGTATTCCTCCACGGAAGAACAGTCCTCGAGTTCCAACCGCATCAACTTCCACAGTAGGCTAATCTTTCGAAAATTTTCGCTCTCCTGGAAGGCGATCCGAAGGCTGTGCCAAGCTTCTTTGGCTAACCCGTACAGCCAAAGAAGGCCATAATATAATTATACTTCCCGATACTGAGGCAAATTGTCGCCTAGACACGGTTCGACAAATCCTCGCTGATCTGTACGTCGTCTAGGGAATTCACAGCTCGCCAGGTTCCCTCCATGATCATCACCATCCGCATTCCGAACGCTTACGCAGCGTAGACGTCACGGCCCTTCTGCTTCTCCAGGGATTCTTTATTACACCACCAAACCTAACCTCAAAATGATTGACAATTCTCAGGTCATTTTGACAGATCACACACATGCACGAAGAAGACAAAAATATCTACTACTTTACTGGCCTTGTTGTCGCCCTCTTCATGTTCGTTTACACTTGTCAAAATGACCTGAGAATTCCGGACCAACAATTGAAAAGGCCGCAACAACATTGCGTAAACAAACACATTTCTGTCGACTTAGGGCCTTCTGGGATCCACCCACGCATCTCACCACCATCAACAGAAAGCTTGATGTGTGCGCTTTCTGTTAGTGGTGGTGAGGGTGGAGTTCAAAAGGCCTCAAGTCGACAGAAACATGTTTGTTTACAAAATGTTGATGCGGCCTTTTCAATTGTTGGTCCGGAATTGTCAGTCATTTTGAGGTTAGGTTCGTTAGTGTAATAAATAAAGAATTGATGAGACCAGTTCCTAGTTTCCCCCGGGGGCATTTCCTTTCGGCCACCGGAACCGACAGCTTGAGCAGGACCGTTTGGCTGGTGGTGGCAGGAACCCTTCTCCAGATCTTCTCACGGACATGCTTCAGATGAAATTAACTTGCAGACTTCTTGTCACTTTTCGGCTTGTTTGGCCGGTTGCTAGGCTACACCAGTCGGTAAGAGCTATCCTGGACTGAAAAGCGTCTGACCAGGTGTAGTGACTATCTAGAATGATTTATTGAGGGGATATAAATTCAATGCTTACTATGTTAACAGATCGCAGTAAAACAGTCCGAAAGTTTTGATTTGAATCCTTTGCACCAATTTCCACCATTTGCACCGCATCTACCAGAGCAAACATAGTTGAATGAGTGATAATAAACAGATTGTTTCCATACAATTTGTGGGAATGTTGATGCACGTTATATGAGTGTTTGTGTAGGTATGTTAGTTGTTTCTGTGTGTGTGTGTGTGTGTGTGTCACGACAAGGATACTGGAGAGAGAGAAGGAAACAGGACGCAATAGACACATATTTCTTCTAAAGGCCACTTTTGTCAATCAGCCTAACATTACGTTCCGCGCTTTTAAATGTGTGCTTTTCCATCTATTGAATATCATTCATTCGAAGCATCATTTTTGTTTGTTTTTTTTTTATGTGCAATGCTATTTCCGATTCGTTTGTTTCTAACCTCAATCGATCAGTCTCTGTTTCGTAGTTGTTCTTACTGAGAAAATAAAAGTAATTCGATAATGTGTTAACAATCTGTTGAGTTTTTTTTTCACTTAATAGAATGATATAATGATTAGTATTTCAATCTGTACACTGAAACAAATTCGGAAATATCACATTCAAGTAGTTTTCCATTATTTGTAGTTTAGTTTGGAGAAAAACAATTAAAAAGTTCGTATCTGCTTCACCTGACTTGATCGATTTCTGCACTGCTTTTTTTTTCCCCTTCAACATTCCCTCAGTTGTTTCAAGTTTGTAACGTTATAGCTGATTTGTTTTTTTTTCTTTTGCGTGTTTTATGCTCTGTCTTGCAATCTCTAAACTTGATTAATTGATTATCGATATTGTCTTATACATGTGTGCACTTTTACAATTGTTATTTCGCCAGTTTTCTTCTTTTTTTTCAAATAAAACTTAAATCCAAATTTAATAGTTTCGGTATGATGTAAGGTGATGTGATGACGTGGAAGTGATGATGATGGTTGGTGATGAAAATAATGTTCCCTGAAAAAAGAAAGACACATGAGATGTTAAGGAACTTATTTGAAGCCAACATAAATAGGAAGCTATGATGTACGTACGTTTCCCAACAAAAAAGCGTCTGTCTGATGCATAAACTTGAAACAATAACTATGAAAACAATCACGGTAAACAGTCCAATGGTTTTGTATTCTTACTTTGCACTGGTGCAATCAACTAACAATAAACTGTTTCGTTTTTTTTTTTGTTCAACTATTTTCTTCTGTGTAACACATTAGTACGCGCGCTACATCAAAGGTTCACTGCAGTTTTGCGTTTTGAGAAATTCTAGTTTCTTTCCGATTCAATATGGCATGGCCAACAACAACAATATATGGTAATATATTTTTCTTTATTTTTTGTTTTTATTTTCTTTTGCCGTTTTTTGTATTAAATATATAGACCTCAGTTTTGTTGGTTTTCTCTGTTTTTTTCTTTGTTCGGTAATTTTCATCTACTACTTTTTAGGGAATCATTTTGCAGCAACAACTTTTTTCTGGTTTATTTTTATTACATATTTAAATTCATTTAGTTTACTATTTTTTTTTCTACTGGACTTGATCCAGATTTCACTGAATTTTCGGTTGTCTAGTTCAGAGGGAGTGACTTTTTCGTTTCTGGTGAACAGTGCCCTTTTTTAGGAAGGGTTTCGTTAATATAGTGTTAGTTGGGCTGGCGGGTATAAAAAAGAAATGATACTGGATACCAACCTTTGTTTGCAGCATTCCTTGGACAGCATCTTGCGGAAGCGGTTAAACGAATAATGTAATGAATTACAAAAAAAAAATGCCTTGAAACATGAAAATAATGAACCTGCAGTAAAAATACTAGAGAACGATCTTGTATTAAAATGTAATAGAAAAACTATGTTTGCTTTCAAGAAATCTGATTAATTTATTTGCTCTTAGGGATTTCTCCAAGCAGTTCTGCAGGACTTCAGGAAAGAAATCTTCGACAACTGTTTAAGACCATTCTGGAAACAATCCACCAGAAGCTCTTGGATCTATCCAACAATGAAGTCATGGACGAGTCTTAGAAAGAACTCACAAAAGAAATCCCTGCTGGAATCCCAGGAGAAACTGCTGCAGGAACCCTAGAAGAAACTTCTGGAGAAATTCCTTAACGATTCTCTGAACGATTTCCTCGAAGAATGCCAGAAGAAACTCCTGATGGAAAACTTTTGGAGGAATCCAAGGAAGAACTATTCGGGGAACTCCTCGAGAAATCGTAGAAGCCATTGCTGGAAGTATTTAAAATAATCTATAACCTTTAGACCCAAAAATCGTAGAAGAAACTTCCTCAGGCATAGCAACAGATTTTTTAAAGAAATTTCATAAAATTATTCACCTGAAAGAATTCCAGAGGTAACAAAAAAGAACCCAAACATAATTTTAGAAGAAACTCTTGCAGGAATCAAAGATGGAAATTCTCGGTGGAACTCCTGAGGGAAATCAAGTAATGAAATCCAGAAGGAACCGTTGTAATTCAGGAATCCGGGAGATACCTATGTTTAGGGCAGCAGGGACAGGAGTCCAGGGGCTTGACGAAACCTCCCCCCCCCCTTCTACGAGTCAGGTAGGAGCCTAGGATTCTTTCCTAAGCGAACCATATCCACACAACAGTGGGACTTACCACCTATGGCACCGGGAGGTGACTGAGCACCGGGGCATACGAATAGCTCAAGCGGAGTAAGCCTAGGCGTGGCGATAGCCCAGCAGTGGGCTCTGCTGGGCCTCTTCAGAAATTTCGTACATCCGGAAGCAACTCTGGTACAAGCGACATGGCACTGCTTCCTAAGTATCACAGCCCAGCTAGGAGTGCCTCGGACGCCGGTAAGTTCTTGATTACGGCATACTGGTCTTGCTTTGTAATTGGTAACTGAGAGGGTACACGCTTAGGTAATTAAACTACGCACAAGTGAGCTGGTAGCGACGGCATTCTATCCTTTTAGTAAGGTCGGTGACACTGACTTGAAACGGCGGATGGGCTAATGTCGGCGCTGTGTTCCGTCCCATAAAACCGTGGCGTGACCTTAAAGTAAAAAAAAGACAATTAAAAAAGACAATTACACCGTCTTCGACCTTGCGGCCTCTACAGACTGAACATTACAAACATTTGACAACGGACAACACATATAACACCCAGTGGCCCAGTGGAGAATTTTCGACGAAAAGTTTTCCCCGACTGGAGCGGGAATCGAACCCACACTTCGAGGCTTACGAGACACCTAAACGACTGCCGCCGCTAACCAAGCCCACAAGTACGTTTCTGACCTGTACCCAGCTTCAGTAGGTCGGCTCCAGAGGCACGTTCTCCTCCATTTGGGAAATTTGTACCATGTACCTGTACCATGTGCCTGTACCCAGCTTACGCAACTAACTGGGTGGAAGTAGGTTCAGATGAACACTCCTGGTAAGCGCTGATCAGGCTCTGAGTTCAGTACCCATAAGGGCCTGGGCTAAGCCTTGAGTGACCTCCTTGATTGCATAGATAACCACCCGTATCATTGGCAGTGAGAGATAGCGGCCAGAGAGGAAATGACGACTACTACTAAATCCATGAACAACAATGTGATCGACACTGGAGAGGCAGAGGGGACGGCGTTCAACTCGTTCGCGTAAGGAGGACTGGCGAGATCGCCACTACGAGGGGCCGGTATACCCACCAACGAGCAGATGGTAGGAGGTTGAACAGGAGGAGCTGGACGAGCTGAAGGAGGAGCGGTCCACCCAAACGGATAGCTTCCTCTTTGCTGGCAACGCGACGATGCAGCAGGAAACCATGCATCTCGCCGGAGCCGTAGCGGAGAGGTCAAAACGCCCTACGGCTCGAGTTGCGTGGTCGAAACCTGCAGAGAAGACGCGGTCCAAGAAGTGTCCGGCAGAGACGGACGAAAAGCCAAAGAGGAAGAAGGAGACGGCCAGCGCGAGTAACCAGACTGCCAAGCCGGTTGCGAAAAGCGCAAGGGGCAGGGCAAGCCCCAATAGGCCATCCCCAAGAGGAAGGGTGGCCAACCGGACCAAGAGAAGGAGAACCCTTGGATTACGGTTGGAAAGAAGAAGGTATGTAATAAGAAAAGTGAAGTCAGACCGCAAACGCGACGCGCTGGTCTTCAAAACCGAGACAGACACGTACGCCGAGGTGCTGAGGGCCATGGGAGGGGATAATCGTCTCTCACCGCTAGATGCGGATATAAAAAAGCATCCGGTGCACCAAGACTGGAAATATGATGCTAGTGCTGAAGAAGGTGGCTAAGAAAGGCACCTCCTACGAAAAACTAGCTCAAGGGGTATTGGGCGAAAAAGCGCAGGTAAGAGCCCTAACGGCGGAGGCGATTATCCAGTGTAAAACCTGGACGAGATCACTGACGCAGAAGAGCTCGCAGCCGCACTTAAACAGCAGTGCGAGATAGATGCACCAAGGAGGTGAACGAGTCGGCTAGATCAAGGTAGGCTGGTCAGTGTGCCCGCTCAGCATATACGAGCCGCCAATGTCGTGCTTCAAGTGCTTTGAGCTAGGACATAAGTCGTGGGCGTGTAAAGGCCCCGACAGGAGCAAACTCTGCAGGAAGTGTGGAGTGGAAAGCCACATCGCCAGGGAGTGCAACTCGGCTCGGCATCAAAATGCCTGATTTGAACGGCGAACAAGGGTCATACGACGGGCGGGCCTAAATGTCGAGGAGGTCGAACCGACCGTCAGTCTCGGAGTCAAGTACAGACATCGTCCAACTATCGGACCCATGCCGCATCCCTCCCGATAACGGGAACTGGGAAGCGGATAAGGCCAAGCTTGCGACGATCTGTATAACTAGTAGGGACATAATTTCCACGGCGCACGAGGGCTTCGCAATAGCGAAGATCAACGGGATGTACTACTGCAGTTGTTATGCCCCTCCCAGGTGATCGATAGACCAGTTCTCATCTATGCTGGATTCGCTATCAAGCGCACTAGCGGGATTGATTCCCGTGGTAATCGGTGGAGACTTCAACGCCTGGGCGATTGAGTGGGGTAGCCGCTTGACTAACGCGAGAGGCTGGGCTGTACTCGAAGCCATGGCTAGACTGAACGTGAATGTCGCGAACGTAGGCCAGAGGAAACCCTACAGTAGGAACGGTGCAGAATCCATCATTGAAGTGACCTTCTGGAGCTCGGGTTTAAACCCTAGCTCAAACTGGAGGGTCGACAATGAATACACGTACAATGACCATCTGGCGATTCGATACAGGGTGGAATACGGAGGAAGACAGTCACATTCGAAGGTCATCGGCCTTCATCGGGGATAGCTGACCTCAAGATTTGATACGCCACCATTGGTGGAGCGATTGCTTATGGAGGGCAACACCGACGATCAATCCAGCGATGTTCCAGTCGGAACTCAGCCGTGCATCTGACGCCGGGCCACAATGCTAAAGGGATACATATCCAGAAATGGACGCAAACCGGTATACTGGTGGTGTCCAGAAATTGCAGAACTCCACGCATCCAGCCTAAGAGCTGGAAGGAGAATGCAAGGAGGTCGCACCAGTAAGGGTAGAATGGAGCGAAGTGAGGCCTACAGGGCGGCTAAACTGGCACTGAACAATAGGACTAAGGCACGCAAGCGGGCGTGCTTCGAAAATCTCTGCCAGGCAGCCAACACGAGCCATTGGGCTGATGTCTACAGAGTAGTCATGGATAGCAAGAAGGGCGCGTCAGCACCCCCAGAACGATCCCCCGAGATGCTGCGGAAGATCGTGCAAACGTTGTTCCCGCGCCACGATATAAGACCATTGGCCCCCGATCCCTATGGCCAAAGCGAGTTCGCCCCGGTGACTAATGACGAGTTCATCGCAATATTGTCAGATGTCTTGAAACGTAAACACCGCGCGGTCGTTGAAATGTTTCAAAAAGGGCTTTGCACAAAAGTTCACGCGGTCTATCGTTATAGAAAGGAACAGCAAATGTTAAATGAAAGAAACGCCGCAACGTTATTTTCCATAAGGATGAAGTAAACAGGGAGTGAAAACCGCGGCTGTACCTTTCGGAAGCAATAGGCCGCGTGCACTTTTGTGCAAATCCCTCAATAGCGAAGTCGCTTAAGTTGGACAAGGGTTTTGGACGGTATCCCGACAGTAGTCATCCAGGCCAGCCTTGACATGTTTAGAATGGCTATGCAGATGTCGCTGAAGTCTGGACAGACTTGAATTTCCGGAGAGGTGGAAAAAGCAAGGATTGGTTCTGTTGCACAAACCCAGGAAGCCACCTGGCGACCTCTCGGCGTACAGACCTATCTGATACCTTCCGGACACCGCTGGAAAACTGTTGGAATGGATCTGTCGAGACTTATGGTCTTATGGTCTAAACTCGATGACTCTGGCTTCTCGAATAACCAGATCCGAGAGGCTCGATCGACGGTGGACGCTATTAGGGTTGTAACCAAAACGGCCGAGATAGCGCTCGAAATAAGCGAACGGGAATCCACTATTGCGCAGTCGTGGCACGCTGGACGTAAAATATGCGTTCAGGTTCAACAGCGTTAGCTGGGTCGCTATCGAATTCGCCGTACATCACATAGGAGTCCCGGTTAGCCTATGCCGGATATTGGAGAGCTATTTCTAGAGTAGGGGGCTAGTCTATGACCCCGAGAAAGGCGAGAGGAGCTACAACATCATCGCAGAAGGTACCTCAGGGGTCCTTTCTGGGCCCGATATTATGGAACGCGGCGTATGATGGCGTATTGAGACTCAAACATCTACCGGGCGTAAAGCTGGTCGGCTTTGCCGATGATATTACTCTCGTGGTATATGGCGAGTCGATAGAGGATGTGGCACTCGCACACCGCAAAACGGAGGAGATGGTGATAAACAACCGCAAGTCTGAACAACAGGCAGTGGTCAACACAGGCGGATGCACGATCAACTCTAAGCGTTCACTGAAGCAATTGGGGGTCATGATAGACGACAAGCTGAAATTCGGAAGCCACGTAGAATATGCCTGCAAAAGGGCAAGCATGGCGATAATGACACTGTCAAAGATAATGTCAAATAGCTCGGCAATAGTCTCGAGTAAGTGTGGCAGAGGATGAAGAGTGCTTCGAGCGACGCGGCATAAGAGGTGTGCGAGGCGGATCACCAGTAGTACATCGTCTATGCTGAAGTGGCAGAGTAAATGGGATTCCTTCAGTAAGGGTAGATGGACACACAGGCTTATACCGAGCGTGTCTGAATGGACGACTAGGCGCCATGGAGAGGTGAATTTTCACGTCACACAATGTCCGGAAAGCGTAGACTGCGTCGAGACCGCGGAGCATGTCATCTCTGAATGCTCACGCTTCGCGGAGCTAAGGTCGAGTATGCAGGAGATATGCGGTAGAGATATCAATCCGGACAACATTGTCGTGGACTAAAGACACTCTATGCAAAGACACGAAATGTTCCAATTGGAATTCCAAATTTGCTGTCAATGTTATTCCAATCGAGTAGGAGACCTGTCAAACGCGCTTTAAAAGCATTGCTCGACAGCATCATCGTCATGGCGCGACAATCATCATCAACAGCAACAATCATCAGATTTCGTGTCTTTAGCATACAGTGTCTTTATTGTGGACAAGTGGGATACCATTACTTTCACAATCTCCCGAATCGTACTTGATACTATATACAGAGAAAATGGAGGATCGACCAACAGCAAGTTGAGTTGGGGCAATCTTTAATCATCAATCTAAACAAATTGTAATAACTCTGTTAACTCTGTGAGCAGTACCGGGAAAACCTCTGAAAGAAATCCTTGGAAAACCTGGAAGGAATCTTCTGCAGAAAGAGAGACGAACCAGCCAAGGGCTGAAAGTCTCTATAATATAGCTAAATTAAATCAATTAGCATGGCATAGCATAGCATAGCCGACCGTACACATCCTGGGGTGGTTGTCGATAGAGACGCGCCAGAAAAGTTGCCTGGGATTTGACAAACCTTTCATTTAACGAACTCTCGATGCTTGGCCAGGTCCTTACGATCAGCGGGGATGGGGAGGAAATGTTGATTAGATATCTACTCAGAATATGTCCAAGAACTTGACCCACTTCATAGATATCTGGAGTTGGAAATTGGATAGGGTTGAATGGAATGCCCTGATTCTCTATAATATAGCTAAATAAAATGAATTCTGCAGAAAAAAACTGAATAAATTGTGAAAGGAACTCTAGTAGAAATCCCTGGAATAACTCTGGAAGAAAAGCCCGAAAACAGCAGAAACTCCTTGAGAAACTCCAGACAGGATAAATCCGGAAAGAATCTTTAAAATATCGCTGGAAAGAAATCCCTCAGCATCTCCATGATAAATACCGAGAAACCCTGGAAAGAATATCAGTAGGAATCCCAAAGAATACAAAGAAAAATGCCGTGAAAAAATACGGAACGAAACTTGTGAGAAATATTGGTAGACATTTTAAGATACCGTAAACCGGGGTCAAATTGATCTTCGGGTCGAAATTGATCAGACGTTTTTCCGTTAGAAAAAGCATATTTTTTAATGTTTCTTTTTAAGTATCGTGCTGTCGGAATCTGACACTCAATGCTTTTTGTAAGGAAACTAGGCAAAAAATGCTTTATCTATTTGAAAAACGACTGATCAATTTCAACCCGGAGATCAATTTGACCCCGGTTTACGGTACTTTCTTTTTTTCAGCATCTTATTAGAGTCATCGGCATACCGGAAATGTCCCCTCAATTGCCACAATTTCTCCTGGAAGTTTATCCAGAGTTTCGCTCTGAATTTCTCCTACAGTTACTCTCGATATTTGGAGCAGGGTTGTAAAATGTCACGGAAACGTCATGAAAAAAATATCATGACATTTTCCAATTCTAATGCAAATTGCCATCCGTAAACACAAACCTTCAATAGTGTTGATTGGTTATAGCGGAAGAACGATATCGTCGATGAACATTTCTTGCTGGAGGCAGTGATATAAGCAAACAACCAAATGACATTTTTTGGCATTTTACAACCCTTTTTGAACTTTTTGGAGAGGTGTTTCTGAGATTGATCGTAGAGTTACCCTCAGAGATTCAACGGGAGTTTCTCGCGGGATTTCTCTCAGTGATCCTCAAGCCTATTTTTTTCAATTGGCTGGATCCTAACATCAAGACAAAGTCGTAGAACTTTCAACCAGTCATTCCTGATTATTTGTGGTGTAGAACAACTTTCATAAGATAAATTGGAAATAATTTCACGACAACAGGGAAAACCAGCCATCAGGTGCAGCCCGCGGGCCGCACTTTGATGACCACGGAGTTAAGTACTCTGTATCTCTCCCGGAGTTCATCGTGGATTTTCTACAGAAGTTTTCTTGGGGTTCTCGCCAGTGTTTCTCAACTGATTTCTGTAGACTAATTCCTGCTGCGACACTTGTAGAGGTTTATACCGAAATTTATCGCGGAGTGACTTCCTTAATTAATCTTGGAATATCTCCAGCAATTTCTCACGGGGTTTTCTCGGAATGGCTTCCAGAGTTGCTCACGAAATTTGTTCTGGAGGTCCTTACGAGATTTTCCCGGAGATAATTTTGTGACTTCTTGTGCAAGTTTTCCGAGACTGCTTTAAGATAGTTGCTCCTGAGTTGTTTGTGGGATTCACCAAGTTTGTCCCGAAATTTCTACAGGAGTGTCTCGTGAAATAGTTTCTAGAGATTTCCTGAGATTTCTGTAGAATTTCGCGTGACTTCTACAAAAGTTCCTCCAGGAATATCTGTCAGAGAGTTTCCAGGGATTTTTCTTGGAGTTCCTCCCAGAATTTCTTTTCAAGGTTTTTCCGCAGTTGCTATCAGAGTTCACTGCGTGATAAAAATTTCCTTCCGGATTCTGGTATTTCCCAAAGTTTTTGTCGGGATTTTTTTTCCGCATTCAGGATTCAGTGCAAAGTTTCTTCAAGAATTCCTACCGGAGCTCTTCCTGGGATTTCTTCACAAGTTACTCCCGGGATTTCTCCCGGATACTTTTGGAATGTTTCATGCAGAGTTGTTCTCGGATTTTTCCTGATATTTCCTCTCAGGATTACTACTAGAAATTCTCCCGGAATAAACCAGTTTTTTCCTAAGACGTTCTCTAAATTCTCCAGGAGAAGAGCGTTTCGGGTGTTTACGGGTTAGAAAGGGTATGTAAAGGTTGAGAAAAATTGCTGTAAATTCAACAATAAAAAAACAGAACACAAGAACAAATAGATACAAAAAAACAATTATCAGCTAACTAAAACAACAGCAAGAACGAAAGAATACACAACGATCCAAATGATTCTTCAACGAAAGGTCAAAATAACGAAAGAACAAACAAAAAAGTGTAACTCATGTGTGATTGGTACGAACTTTGTTGCAGTTTGTTATTACATTAGAACTTCTTCTTCTTCTACATCTGTCTGCACAGTTATCTTCTCCTGCTTCTTTGATTCTACGTATGTTTCAGTTTACTTCTTTTTTCTGATTTTTTCCGTTCACAACTTTTTTGTTTCCCGCATTTTTTTTTTCGGGGAGTCTACTCTTAAAACCTTCTAACAAGAAACGCGAAACCCGCACAAAAATTGTGTGTAATTGTGTAGTAGTAAACTAAATAAACAACAATAATAGCTTTTTTTTTTTTAATTTATGAAATAATAATAGATAATAGAAATGTGGGAGAATGGGAAGAAAAGGGGGAAAACAAAGGGACACAAAAGGACAGGTTAAGTCGTAGTAGTAACAGTAGTAGCAGTAGCAATAAACAAGAGCTCTCAACATAGCTACTTTGAATCACAATTTTGACACTAAATCGGAGCTTTCTTCTCCTGATGGAGGAAGAGGCACACATCACCATTGCGAGGATTTAGGTGCCATGTATGTGTGTATGTGTGCTGGTCGGAGTTTTTTTTTTGCATTATTATTGCTGTCTTCGACGCAGAAAAATGAGACATTGCGCCAAACTTGTTTTAAGCTTTTGATCCTTTAGCATTCAATCGATTTCCATTCGATAATTTGAACTCGTAAAATGTTCACATTGTGATCATTCTCTCTTGAGTATTGAAATCGGATGAAAATAGATAAAATGCCTGTTTGCAAAGGACCAGCAAAGCTAAGATCAAATAATTCCAAAGAATTGACCTGTAGGAAAATTTAATTTCCCCCAAGGTTTTTCCATCAATTTTGTTCTTCGTTGCTCCACCTGTAGGAGCAAGTTTCCGGATTTTCTACTGGACTTTTCTCACTAGCTAAAATTTAAAGCATGATGCCAGCTTCAACAACTATATACTGTGGTAATTTTAGTAGTTCTCTTGTCTGTTCTTCTTTTTGCGTACGTTTCAAGGACAGACTTTCGCGTTTCACTATCTCTTTCGCTCTTTCTGTCTCACTTTCCCTTACTTAAAAAGGAGGCTAAATGTAGTTTTTTACTCTCACTAAACACAACATAAATTATATAGTCAACCCTACTCTTGTTTCTAAATCAGAATGGGAGGGGGTGTTTTGTTCAAATCAGCGCGTTTTCTGAATTCGAAAGGAAGAAAACCAAAACAATAGGAAGTTGCTGCCTTCCGCTTCAACACAGTGGTGTTTGGTTGGTTGTTTTTTTAATTGTGTTTGTAATTTCTTCCTAGCATTTTTGTTGCTTTGCTGTCAGGTTTATGTATCTTTGTTTTTTGGGATATAATTGGATTGGTTTTTGCCTTATTTGTTACTTGATTTGTTTGCTAGTTTTTTTTTTTTTTGTTCTTTGTTCAACTCTTTAAGAATTAGAATTTTTCCTGTTGTGGATTCTCATTTTATGGTTTTTGTTTTTTTTTCTTCTTTTTTCATCTCTTCGTTTTTTGTTTGTTAGGGGATAAATCACATTTTGGTCAGAGATTGGTTTGAAGCTGCAAGGCTCCGCAGCACGCAGCCCCGCCCAGCAGGAAAATGGTACCGGCCCCGGCGCCCACACTAGCCGTCCAACGTATCCACTATGCCGTTGTCTGGGTGTTGGAGGTCTGCTGGGTGCTGCCGCCGCCGCCGTAGCCGACGCCGCATCCGATCACGCCGACGCTTCCGGTACTGCTGCCGCTGCCGCCACCGCCGCCCGGACCGCACGTCTGCATCATTTGTTCTTTATTACTACTAGAAACATTATGACTATTATTTACACTGCCCGATTCTAACGGTTGTTTACAGATTGGCTGCGCCGTCGCATCGCCATCTATGAGCGAGTGCAGCGTCGCGACGCCACTATCACTACTGCTGCTATTATTGTTCTCCACACAGGGTCCGCCTGCCGCGCTCGCACTGGCCGTCGTCGCGGTGGACGTCGCCGACACCGAACCACTGTCCGCTGCACTGCTGCTGCTGGGCGCCGCCGGCTGCTGCTGCGTGCTGCTGGTGCTTCCGGTGCTGCTGCTGGTGGCGGACGAAGGTACTGGATCGTCGGTTAAACGTAAAGCGATTTCTAGATCACGTAAAACTTCGGTTTCTTTGGGTTCTATTAGATTGAAACGCCTAAAATGAGAGAACAAGGAGAATGATTAGTTTCGTCGGAAAACCATGTCACGAAAAGCAGGCCACACGTACCTATGCAACGCGGTCAGATGGGCGAAGGTGAGATTGAGGTGGGCGTGCAGCCCGAGCAGTGCCACCTCGCGGAAGTGCGCCGCGTACAGGTGCGCGATCACATGGAACAGTAAACGTAAAATTTTTCTAGCAATACTCTCGAACGAACTAGGAAACTCATTGGCATATTTGGTGGGAAATATCGACTCGTCGCTGACGGTTTTCTGCGTGAAGGTCATCACGTAGTCGATGTACTGCGGGGCCGCGACGCGCGTCTTCTTGCCCTTCTCGTCGAACCATAGGTACATTCTGGAAAAGGAGAAAAAAAAGAAATAAATTAGAATTTATGTTAAAAGTCGATTTTTCTGAAAAGGAATATCTTCAATAGCTGCAACGGAAATTTATAGAACGGATAAGACCACTCAAACTACGTCATCAACAATGTATGTACGGTACTGACGACCGCCTAGCTCCTCGGTACGATTTCGGATGTCGTCTTTGCATACACGCAGGTTATTGAGGCGTTGTGAACTCGGTGAGACCCTTCTAGAGGATTCTTGGAATACAGGCAAAATAGTGGTAAACAACATAGCCGAGAGCACTGTGGAACGCAGTCGACAGAATGAATAGTACGAAGAGGAGTGCAGAGTGGTTTTAGAGCAAATGAACACATGACTGGCGGTAATGGTGCAGCATGTAACCCGGCAGAACTTGAAGCGATACATACAGAAGAGGGGTCAGTAGATCCGTCACTTTCTGGAGAAAAACCGCTGCTTAGAAGACGCGGAGTGCAACGAAATGGAATTGCTGTGCTCAAGAAATACGAAAGCTCTAGCTTATCGCATCCCGCAACGACTTCGTACCGAGGTCTGCAGATTTCGAAACAGTCACAGGAGTACTATGTTCCGTATGCAAATTCTGTATAGAGGTGCAGCTGTCCATACTTTCGGAATGGAACTGTTCCAAGTTTCGCTTGTTTGTTTATGGACTGAAGTCGGTGAAAGATAGAAAAAAGAACAATGGGGATAAAAGTAGTTTCGGTTCAATAGCACCAAGGCAAATTAGGACACAGGGCTGTCTCTGATAAACGAGTGGTCTGCTCATGGCACGCGTTACGAAGGAGCAGTTCCACCTACTGAGCTCCAACATGATCAATACTTTTGGATTGTAGTTGGTTCCGAAGATTAGAAGTAAGAAACGATGTGACCTTCCCAACGAACATTATTGCTGTACAATGAATTAACTACATCGGCTGTTTTCCTACTCTCCGCATCGACCAATGTGGCGCTAGCTGCTATGCGCGAAAAATCGCTAAAAGTAAATCGCAAAAATATTGTATGGCGAATAGCATCTAAAGTCAAATTTATCGAAGTGGAATACATTATTCGAAAAAATATTTGGTAGGGAATCGCGCCACTTGGGCGGTGGCTTCTATATTCGTCTGTTTTCCACTATAACTCAGTCAAATTTGAACCACTTGACACAACTTTTGGAATGTGGTGAGATAGGTATAGTATCTACCCGTGTACAACATTTCAAGTCAATTGGTTCAAAATTGACTGAGTTATAATGGAAAACAGACGAATATAGAAGCCACCGCCCAAGTGGCGCGATACCCTACTGCCGTGAATCGCATATCAGTCCCATCTTTGCTGGATTTCCTATGCAAATGGGACAGATATGCGATTCACGGCAGCCTAGTGGTTGTGCACAATGGTGACTACTATTATGCCTACCAAATATTTTTTCAGTAAAAGCTTTCTATTTCAAGAAATTCAAGTTTAGATGCTTTTCACCATACAAAATAAAATGGATTTACTCCTGCTGATCAACTGGGTGTGCGCCAAGCGGGTAGTCCATGGCTGAACAAACCGCTTTTAAGTCTAATTTTGAACAGCTATCATTGTTACTTGGGTTGTGGATCAGTTGTCTGAAGAGTGTAAAAGTTTGTTGAGTTTACGACACGATACGGTGATGATCGTGCAGCACTAGATCGCCGTGAGTGTCTTGAAGACGAATCAGCAGTGGTTTAAGAGTGGATCGCCGTCGAAGTCGGTGGAGGGAAAAGTGGTTCCGGATCAAGTAGCGCCAAGGCAATTCCTGCTACAGCTTGCTGACTCCACGGAGAATATACCATGGAAAGGAGTGCAACTTCAAGACCAACAAGTTTGTGACAAATTTGGCCATAAGACTGTATACTAAAAGAGTTCAGCGAAGGTCAAACCCCGGCAAATCTTGTAAAATGCACTGTCTTCTGACCTGACGGATGTATTTCTGCAAGTGGAAATGGACGAAGACTCTCGTAACCTCGTGACGATCAACACGCATCTTGGACTATGCCGCTACAATCGTCTGAAGGCTGCACCCGGCGGCCCGGTTCATTTCAAAAGTTGATCGATAAGATGTTGGACTGAACAGAAGAAGTGAGTGGCTACCTGGACGACATAGTTGTTGGTGGCGTCGACGAAGAAAATCACAACAGAATTCTTTTTTGGAAGCTGCGCGCGGATCCAGGAGTTCGGGATCACCATTCGAGTGAAGACGTTTAGCTCCGGGAAGCACCAAATCCACTATCTAAGACATCTATTAGATCTACCGGACTCTGCAAAAGTAGTTTTTTTCTGGGCGTTATCGGTTATCAACTACTACGGGAAGCTCGTATGGTACATGCGCACACTCTAGTTCTTACTCGACGAGCTCCTCAAGGAAAAAGAAAAGTTCCGTTGGGCCAGCAAGTGCGGCGTTCCTTCGACAGGTTCAAGGAGATCCTGGGTTCCATGTTTCTGTCAGCGACAGATTCCCGATGGATCAGTGAAGAACTTACAAAGATGGATATGGGCTGCAATCAACCGGATCGTGAAGGACTGGCAGTTCGGTTCGCTTTAACAAAATTCTGAATCAAATCTTTGGTTCACGGAAAAGTATTCCAGTATACACGGCGAATTATCTACAGCGCTGAGCGCTAACTCTGATCTTGGGCTTCAAGATTGAAAAAAAATGCCGTTTCTAACGGAAGAATTCAGGAATGCCGCACGGTGTCAAAATTTCGATTATTATCGAACATTCATGTAGGGTAGGTAATCAAAATTTGAACCAAATTGAGGCTTTCTGAAGCAGTGCAAATTTTAAGTGATTTTTTCTCCCACATGGAAATAATTTACTACGGCAAAATCGTATGTACATGAAAGCCACGGGTATAAGCTTTCTGTTAAATGGTAAAAAGTTTGTATTTGCACCGAATTTCATTGAAATATTTGATTTTTCATCAACAATGATTTTAATCTTAATTTGAACCATCGTAATCATAATTTGAACCAATTTTAATCTTAATTTGAACTACTGGCGGCAGCAGCTCGAGCAACTCACAAAACAGCCAATTCCATGCTAAACAATGAAAAATCACATGAATCTGCTAATTCTCATACCTATTTTTCATTAGGCAGTGGAATCTCAACTCAGAATGTTCGAAATTCTTTAGGAATTTGGAAACTAAATTTGGATTTTTTCATCCCCGAAGAGTAAACAAAGCAACCACTAGCGCAATCTACAGGCCAACACTAGAAGCTCACCCCCGTTTACTAGTTCAAATTTAGATTACAAATGGTTCAACTTAAGATAACATTCTCCAAGTAAGAATCACTTAAATTTGATAATTTTATGACAATTAATGCGAAATATTATTCGGTTGGTCGATTCTACGATAAATCAGCTTTCATTTAACGTGTTCACATATTGCGTGCGATACAATGCATGAGCTGTACGAGTGCACCGAAAATGTGCTTTCTCTTGGGGGAAATGGGGGAAATCACAGTGATTTTTCAATTGCCTGTTTTCCATGACAAAAACGCTTTTTTCAATGTTTTTAAAGTCCATGTTATCAGGTTATATTACGGAAAGCTGTTTAACATCTTTTTCGGGACAGTATTTGCCTGAAAAGTACATCTTTTTAATGAATTTTGAAATGGTTCAAATTAAGATTACAATTTGACTAGTTCAAAGTTTGATTTCTTACCCTACCTCAGATTTTTCTTCGAAAATGATTAGTATTTGGGCTATATATTCATAAAAAACGATCATCAAATCTGACTATACATGTCAATGGTTGCTACTCCGTGATTGATCTGAGCTGGTACCAATTGCACTGAGATCCAAATGAATAACGGCTGGGACATTCCACTTATTCTCAAAGTGCAATTCTAGCAGCTCATACATTTTGGATCAATACCGGCGCCGGCCACGTCCTTATAGTCAGTTGGGAAGGGAAAGGAATGTTAGAGTGTGCTGGTTGTTGCTACTAAAGACCGAGATCACCTCTGCATCCCCACAACCAGCACGGACTGGGGTATTTGTTAGACGGAAAGGATGGGAGATCTGGGAGTCACCGTTGGGTCGGTGATGCGATCCATGGATAGGGGGTCATTGATAGTGTTCGTAAGGTGATAGATTGTGTGGTGAATGAGGTGAATAAGGTCAAGCGCGGCACAGCACGCTTTGGTTGCATAACTTGTAGGCGTTATATACACTGTGCTGTGAGTGGTAATTGGAAGGGAGGGAAACGACTTTTTCCAATTCGTTTCTGGTTCTAGCGATGGCTATGAACATATGAATATACATGAGTTGTATATGTAGAGAAGAGAGAGAGAGAGTTTTCCCCGATAGAATATTTTCAAATTTCACATTTATGCATTATAGCCGAAGTTCTAACATTCTATGAAGAAAAATCCGAGGTACATGAAAGTTCGATAATAATCAAAATTTTGACACCGTGTGCCGGTGATCTGTCGAGGCTAATCAACAACTACGCCAAACCTGACGAGGATTACATGATTGTGAACATGATTCTGGAGAAGGATTTGCGGTTTGTGGTGGTTGAAGTAGTACTACTTACGTAAACTACACTGATTGCTACGAGAAGGTTGTCCGGGAGAGACGAAGATCGAAGATCTGGAGATATGACGGATCCATGGGAAGCGAGATTCGCTATGCCCTGCTGGAAAGTGCATTATGCTGGTAGATCGTTTAATGATTTTCGACAAGCATTTTTTTTCCTTCTAAACCATAGGGGGATAATCTGCTCAACAGACACCCTAACAGAAGGTTAGGGTAGTGTAGGTCTGACAGGCCGTCTTCTACAACAAAAGTAAAATCCAGGACTACTCTCTCCTCGTACCCACTAAACCATTCCTATGGTCGCCAAACCCTACGTCTCTCCGGAACCACCAAGAAGGTATTGCTTCAGAGAGGGGCTAGTGCACATCGCACCCACAAGGTTAGCTGCGTAGCCTGCAGCAACGAACATCGATGACTCGCTTTGGAGAGTCCATCACGGTAGCATGCTGGCGCTTAGCCAGTTTCCCGAGTGGTCCTCGCCACTCCCTTTGTCCTCGGAAGGCGGGCAGGGTCAACCCCGCCCGCGCCCTACTGCTGAGCGGACATCAAGAACTGATGCCCACGTGCAACCCGATCTGACCTGCCCGTAAGGAAGGGTATCACTACCCTTCAGGCCCTATCAGATGCACCCGTAGGTTGCAGACAGCAGGATCTCACCTACCCCGACCCTTGCCGGGGACCCCGTAGACCGACGCCACGACAGCACCGCTACCGAGACTTCCTCTCCGCGGCCACTTAATCGTTGTAGGGGTCGATCTCGACCGCAGGGCACCGGTATGACCTACGAAGCCAACTCCGAACCCCTGGACCACCTCTTGTACTGCATCTGGACTAGCCACTCTCCGAGTCCACGCGCCACCTCCTCTGTAGTTCCCAGACGATATGGGTGATAGCCGTTGAAACGGCGTTCCAGCCAAACTCATCCCTACACATCCTCTGGACCAAGTTGTCCGGGATTTTGTTCTCCCCGCATGTGGCAAGCATGCGGTCACGCATTGTGCACACGAACAAAACGTGTTCCGCCGTTTCCTCTAAGCCATTGCACGCTGGGCATTCGGGAGAATCCGCATGCCCGAAACAGTGTAGATACTGTCGGGAGCAACCATGACCTGTAAGGACCTGTGTCAGGTGGAATGTAACTTCCCCATGGCGCCTATTAATCCAACTATCTACCCTCGGTATCAACCTATGGGTCCACTTTCTTTTGGTGGAACTGTCCCACGCGCGCTGCCATTTGACCATAGAGGCCATCCTGGCAGTCCTGCGTATGCCTCTTGTGCCGCGCATTTCGAAGCACTCCATGTCCTCACTGATAAGAATGCTGGTAGGCACCATACCAGTAATGACGCAGAGACCGTCGTGTGACACGGTACGGTATGCGCTCGCAACCCTCAGGCACATAAGCCTGTAAGTACTTTCCAGCTTCCGTCGGTAGCATTTAGTACTTAGCGCGGTGCCCCACGCCGGGCCGCCATACCTAAGTATGGACGTAGCAACACTAGCCAGAAGCTTGCGCTTACTGGCGCACACCGCTGAGCTATTGGACATCATCCGGGACAGTGCCGCAATAGCTGTGGAGGCTCTTTTACAGGCATAATCGACGTGGCTACCGAAAGTAAGCTTATCGTCGATCATCACGCCCAAGTGTTTGACGGAGCGCTTTGACAGGATAGTGCACTCTCCTACACTGATCTCCGTCTGCTGCTCCGAATTCAGGTTGTTAACAACCGTCACCTCTGTCTTGTGGTGAGCCAGCTCCAGTTTCCTGGACCGCATCCACGCCTCCACAACCTTGATCGAGTGGTTGGTAGTCAACTTTACCTCCTCGATCGTTTCACCGTAGACTTCGAGCGTAATGTCGTCGGCAAATCCGACAATCACCACTCCCACTGGATACGACAAGCATCGTCAGCGGTGTCTGCGGCAGACACTACGGATGAGAGCGTTAGCAAAGAATTGCGTGTATTGATCGCCGATTGATGAAGAGAAGAAATCCACCGAAAGAATCACAGATTTCGTGGCTACAACCAACTAGTTCATGGAAGCTAAGCCACGTGCATTTCATTGCTAACGGTTGAAACGCATTGGAAGTGGCATGAAGTTCTGCCAATGCATTACTTTCTCAGCCACGATAAGCATTATGATCAGAATCTTTTCCCGGCTTGGAATGCCTGAAACGCTCGGTAGAGATAACGGGATGCCGTACATAAGCAGCGAGTTCCAGAAGTTCTGTAGCGATAGCGGTATTTATCACGTAACAATGGCAC
This sequence comes from Aedes albopictus, assembly GCF_035046485.1. Taxonomy (NCBI): domain Eukaryota; kingdom Metazoa; phylum Arthropoda; class Insecta; order Diptera; family Culicidae; genus Aedes; species Aedes albopictus. The sequence continues at coordinate 341,477,790 of NC_085138.1, forward strand.
CTTTTCATCAGCAGTCTTGAAGGTTCGTGGACACGTTCAAGAGGGCGCTCAAGACGATCTAGGAGAGGAAGGACGAGCTTGGACAAGCGTTGGATATTTTTTGCTAAACTATTGCACGACACCGAATCAAGAGGCTAAGAATTTATTATTGCTAGTGAAAAAAATCAACAACAAGTTGCGCTGGGCACTTGGAACTGTGTGTCCTGAAGATCGGCATGGTGTCGCATACTGGAGATCAGCGCAGATGGTCCGAGCGAATATCAACCAAATGTACAGTGCTAGAGTACCGCCACGACTATACACATCTGAACGGCCGCAATCAGCACTGCCTCTAGATGTTCCGCTCAATGCGTGGAGCCTTGCGAGAACTGCGCCGCCAGTTCTAATACCATATTTGCTGTCAACGGACCTAGTAGACTCATCGATCCCGTCTGTTGGTCTTCCAGAGGTCTTCCAGAGCCTCTGCAGTAGTAAGAAGGGGGAATGTTGGGGGCAACTGAAATGCGTCTG